>NC_087205.1:1031015-1051015 GCF_015104395.2 Macrobrachium nipponense | reverse complement strand
TTTCGGGTATCGGTAATGGTGGTTTTTCAGACGGTATATCTTGTCATGATGATTTGTATTGTTTCATCACCAATGGTACGTTAGTAAATAAACTTTCGACGTCCAGAGATGCTATGTCTTCGTCGGGTGTGTGTCTGCAGTAGATCGAGAATTTCGTCGATGATTTTTAGGAGAGAACGTTGAAGGAATGTTACGGCGTTATAATTCGTTCAATTTCTTAGCACTTTATACCATGGGGATGTTCATTTGGGAATAATGGGCCGTAATGGGTTTCCCTGTTTGTGGAATCTTGACTGTGTCCGTAGCAGTATACGGTGCAACAGTCTCCGATGTTTTTGGAAAGTTTACAGTTCTCTGTTCTTGTTCGCTTTTTTTGTTAGTTAATTCATTCTTCTTTTGAAGATCATTGTCGGGTCTTTTTTAGGATGCAATCGATTTCCTTCCTCCTTTGACTCTCATAGGATGCATTCGATTTCCTTCCTCAATTGACTCTCATAGGATGCAATCGATTTCCTTCCTCCTTTGACTCTCATAGGATGCATTCGATTTCCTTCCTCAATTGACTCTCATAGGATGCAATCGATTTCCTTCCTCAATTGACTCTCATAGGATGCAATCGATTTCCTTCCTCCTTTGACTCTCATAGGATGCAATCGATTTCCTTCCTCCTTTGACTCTCATAGGATGCAATCGATTTCCTTCCTCTTGACTCTCATAGGATGAATTCGATTCCTTCCCTCCTTTTGAATCTAGAGGATGCATTTACGATTCCTTCCTCACTGTGACTCGCATAGGATGCAATCGATTCCTTCCCCTTTGCTCCTCATTAGGATGCAATCGATTTTAACTTCCTCAATGAACTCATAGGATGCAATCGATTTCCATCCTGTGACTCTTCTCATAGGATGCATTCGATTTCCTTCCTCCTTTGACTCTCATAGGATGCAATCGATTTCCTTCCTCCTTTGACTCTCATAGGATGCAATCGATTTCCTTCCTCCTTTGACTCTCATAGGATGCAATCGATTTCCTTCCTCAATTGACTCTCATAGGATGCAATCGATTTCCTTCCTCAATTGACTCTCATAGGATGCATTCGATTTCCTTCCTCCTTTGACTCTCATAGGATGCATTCGATTCCTTAATCTTTGCTTCTCATAGGATGCCAATCGATCCTTCCTCCTTTGACTCTCATAGGATGCATTCGATTTCCTTCCTCCTTTGACTCTCATAGGATGCAATCGATTTCCTTCCTCAATTGACTCTCATAGGATGCAATCGATTTCCTTCCTCCTTTGACTCTCATAGGATGCATTCGATTTCCTTCCTCAATGACTCTCATAGGATGCAATCGATTTCCTTCCTCAAATGACTCTCATAGGATGCATTCGATTTCCTCCTCACAATGACCTTCCTCCATAGGTGCAGCCTCCGATTTCTTCCTCCTTTGGCCTTCCTTCAATACGGATTCCGTTTCCCTTCCCTTTGGACTCTCAATTAGGATAGCATTCGGATTTCGCCTTCCTTCCTTATTGACTTCATTAAGGGATTGCCAAATTCGGATTTCCAAATTCCGCCAATTGGCACCTGCCTTAAACTAAGGATGCCAATTAAGGCGATTTCCTTCCTTCCTTTGGCTTCTACAATGGATGCATTCGATTTCCTTCCTCCTTCTGGGACTTGCCTTCCATAGGATGCAAATTCTTTCCTTGGTTCCTACCTTTGACCTTCCTCAAATAGGATGCATGCGATTTCCTTCCTCCATTTGACTCCTCATAGGATTGCAATTTCGGATTTCCTTCCTTCCTTCAATTGACTCTCATAGGATGCATTCCGATTTTCCTTCCTCCAATTTGACTCTCCATAGGATGAATCGAATTTCTTGGTTCCTTCCTGTGGAGTCCGATTTTGTGACTCTCTAGGATGCAATTCGATTTCCTTCCTCAATTGATCTTCCATAGGGATGCCCAATTTTCGATTTCCCTCCTCATTGATCTCATAGGATGGCAGTTCGATTTCCTTCCTCCAATTTGACTCTCATAGGATGGCAAATCGATTTCCTTCCTCCATTTGACTCTCATCGGTATGCGATTTCGATTTCCTTCCTCCAATTTGGACTCTCATAGGATGCCTTTCGTTTCCTTCCTCCTTTGACATTTCCTTCCATAGATGCATTCGATTTCCTTCCTCCTTTGACTCTCATAGGATGCAATTACGAGTTTCCTTCCTCCTTTGACTCCATAGGATTTGCTTCGATTTCCTTCCTCCTTGACTTTCCCTTCATTTAGGCCTGCAATTCGATTTCCTTCCTCCTTTGACCTCATAGGATGCAATCCTCGATTTTCCTTCCTTCCTTTGACGTCTCATAGGATGCTTATTCGATTTCCTTTTCCTTTCCTCCAATTTGACTCCTCATAGGATGCATTCGATTTCCTTCCTCCTTTTTGACTCTGCATAGGATGCAATTCGATTTTCCTTCCTCCTTTGACCTCATAGGATGGCATCGTTTCCTCCTCCTTTGGAACTGTCTCATTAGGATTTGCCCATTCCGATTTCCTTTTGTCCTTTGAAAACTCTCATTAGGATGCATTCCGATTCCATTTCCTTCCTTTGAACTCCTCATGAGGATTTGCAATCGATTTCCTTTCCTCCTTTGACTTCTCATAGGAATTGCAATTCGATTTCCTTCCTCCTTTGAAAGACTCTCATAAGGATGCAATTCGATTTCCTTTCCCCTCCTTTTGACTCTCATACGGATGCAATCGATTTCCTTCTCCTTTGACCTCCTCATATGGATGGCAATTCGAGTTTCCTTCCTCCAAATTTGACTCTCATATGGATGCAAATTCGATTTCCTTCCCTCCTTTGACTTTCCTCCATTTAGGATTGCCATTTCGAATTCCTTCCTCAATTGACTCTCATAGGATGCAATCGATTTCCTTCCTCCATTTGGACTCCTCCATAGGATCAATCGATTTCCCTTTCCTCCACTTTGACTCTCATAAGGATGCAATTTCGATTTCCTTTCCTCCCAAATTTGACTCTCACTCGGATGCAATCGATTTTCCTTCCTCCAATTTGACTTCTCATATAGAATGCAATCGATTTCCTTCCTTCCTTTGACTCTCATTTAGGTGCATTGATTCCTTCCTCCCTTTGACCTCTCATAGGATGCCAATTCGGATTTCCTTCCTCAATTTGACCTCTCATATGTATGCAATCGATTTCCTTCCTCCTTTGAACTTCTCATAGGATGCATTCTATTTCTCTCCGATTTGACTTCATACGGATGCTTCGAATTTCTTCCTCCTTTGGGGACTTTCCTTTCCCATAGGATGCAATTTTCGATTTCCCTTCCTCCTTTGCTCCTCATAGGGAATGCAATCGATTTTCCTTCCCTCCTTTGAACTTCTCATGGATGCAGTTCAATTTCCTTCCTCCTTGGACTCTCCATAGGATGCAATCGGGGGGAGGGAGGGGGATTTTCCCTTCCTCATTGAAACTTCTTCATAGGATGCATTTCGTTTCCTTTCCTCCCTTTGACTTTCCTTCATAGGATGCGTTCGAATTTCCTTCTCCTTTTGGACTCTCATAGGATGCAATTCGATTTCCTTCCTCAATTGACTCTCATAGGATGCAATCGATTTCCTTCCTCCTTTGACTCTCATAGGATGCATTCGATTTCCTTCCTCAATTGACTCTCATAGGATGCAATCGATTTCCTTCCTCCTTTGACTCTCATAGGATGCAATCGATTTCCTTCCTCTTTGACTTTTTCTTATAGGAAGGCCATTTCCGAAATTTCCTTCCTCCTTTGACTCCTCATAGGATGCCAATCGATTTTCCTTCCTCCAATTTGAACTCTCAATAGGATGCATTTTCGATTTCCTTCCTCCTTTTCTCTCAAGGATGCAATGATGTCCTTCCTCCTTTGACTCTCATAGGATTGCATTCCGACTTTCCTTCCTCAATTGGACTCTCAATAGGATGCAATCGCTTTTTCCATTCCTCCAATTTGAACTCTCAAATAGGGATGCAATCGAATTTCCTTCCTCCTTTTTGACCTCTCATAGGATGCAATTCGTTCTTCCTCACCTTTGAACCCTCTTCATAGGATGCAATTCGATTTCCCTTCCTCCTTTGACTCTCATAGGAATGCAATTCGATTTTCCTTCCTCCTTTTGACTCCTCATAGGTATGCAATCGATTTTCCTTTCCTCCCACTTTGACTTCGTCATAGGATGCAATCGATTTTCCTTATCCTCCTTTGAACTCTCATAGGAATGCAATTCGATTTCCTTCCCTCCTTTTGCCCTCCTCATAGGATGCAATCGATTTTCCTTCCTCAATTGGACCTTCTCATAGGATGCATTCGATTTCCCTTCCTCCTTTGACTCTCAATAGGATTTCAATTCGATTTCCTTCCTCAAATGACTCTCATAGGATGCATTCGATTTCCTTCCTCAATTGACTCTCATAGGATGCAATCGATTTCCTTCCTCCTTTGACTCTCATAGGATGCATTCGATTTCCTTCCTCCTTTGACTCTCATAGGATGCATTCGATTTCCTTCCTCCTTTGACTCTCATAGGATGCAATCGATTTTCCCTTCCTACCACTTTGACTCTTCATAGGGATGCAATCTATTTCCCTTCCCTCCTTTGACCTCTCATAGGATGCAATCGATTTCCTTCCCTCCAATTTGACCTCTCATAGGATGCAATCGATTTTCCTTCCTCAATTGACTCTTCATAGGGATGCAGTTCGATTTCCTTCCTCCAAATTTGAACTCCTCCATAGGATGCATTCGATTTCCTTCCTCCTTTGACTCTCATAGGATGCATTCGATTTCCTTCCTCCTTTGACTCTCATAGGATGCAATTCGATTTCCTTCCTCCTTTGACTCTCATAGGATGCAATCGATTTCCTTCCTCCTTTGACTCTCATAGGATGCATTCGATTTCCTTCCTCCTTTGACTCTCATAGGATGCATTCGATTTCCTTCCTCAAATGACTCTCATTAGGATTGCCATTCGATTTCCTTTCCTCCTTGACTCTCATAGGCTGCAATCGAGTTCCTTCTCAATGGATCTCATAGGATGCATTTCGGATTGTTCCTTCCTTCCTTGGCACTCTCATAGGATGAAATCGATTTCCTTCCTCAATGACTTTTCCTTCCATAGGTGCAATTCGAATGTTCCTTCCTCCTTTGACGCTCACGGCCAGGATGCAATTCGATTTCCTTCCTCCTTTGGACTCTCATAGGAGCATTCGATTTCCTTCTCATTGACTCTCATGAGGATTTGTTATGGCCACCATTTTTCCGGGGAACTTTTTTTTTTTTTTTTTCAAACTTCCTCAAATGACTCATTAGGAGCATTCGCATTTCCTTCCTCAAATGGACTCTCTAGGATGCAATTCGATTTGTTCCTTCCCTTCCAATTGACTTCTCATAGGATGCATCGATTTCCTTCCTCAATGACTCTCATAGGAGCATTCGATTTCCTTCCTCCTTGACTCCTTCATAGGATTTGCCAATTCCCGAATTTCCTGGCCTCAAATGGACTCTCATAGGATGCAATCGATTGGTTCCTTCCTCAAATGACTCTCCAAGTAGGAGCATCGATTTCCTTCCCTCAAATTGACTCTCATAGGATGCATTTCGATTTCCTTGCCGTCCTTGTGACTCCTTATAGGATGCATTCGAAATTTCATTCCTAAGAATGGGACCTCCATAGGCTGCATTCGATTTCCTCCCCTTGGACTCTCAAGGATGCAATCGATTTCCTTCCTCCAATTTTGACCTCTCATAGGATGGCATTCGATTTCCTTCCTCCTTTGAACTTCTCATAGGATGCAATCGATTCCTGCCTCCTTTGACTTCTTACATAGGGATGGCATTCGATTTTCCTTCCTCCTTTAAATGACTCTCCATAGGATGCCATTCGGATTTCTGCCCAAGGTGGAACTTCATAGGAGCATTCGATTTCCTTCCTCAATTGGACTTCATAGGACGCATTCGATTCCTTACTCAATTGGACTCTTCATGGATGCAATTCGATTTCCTTCCCCTTTCAATTGACTCTCATAGGATGCTTCTGATTTCCTTCTAAATTGGACTTTCCAAAGGATTGCATTTCCGTTTCATTCCTCCTTTGACTCTGCATAGGGATGCATTCGATTTCCTTCCTCCATTTGAACTTATAGGATGCATTCGATTTCCTTCCTCAAATGACTCTCATAGGATGCAATCCCCCCCCCCCCCCCCCCCGATTTTCCTTCTCAATTGACTCTCATAGGATTTGCCATTCCGATTTCAATTCCTCCTTTGACGATCATAGGATGCATTCGATTCCTTCCTCAAATGGAGCTCTCATGATGCAACGCATTTCCTCCTCAAATGGACTTTCTCATTAGGAGCCAATCGAAATTTCTTCCTCAAATGACTTCATAGATGCATTCGATTCTTCCTCCGGTTGACTCTCACGGGATGCATTCGATTTCCTTCTCTTTGCTCTCTAGGATGCCATTCGGAATTTCCTTCCTCAAATGACTCTCATAGGATGCTTCGATTCCTTCCTCAATTGTGAACTTTCCTCCATAGGATTGCCATTTTCGATTTCCTTCCTCAAATGACTCTCATAGGATGCATTCGATTTCCTTCCTCAAATGATACTCAATAGGATTGCCATTCCGATTCCTTCCTCCTTTGACTCTCATAGGATGCAATCGATTTCCTTCCTCCTTTGACTCTCATAGGATGCATTCGATTTCCTTCCTCAAATGACTCTCATAGGATGCATTCGATTTCCTTCCTCAATTGGACTTATATAGGATGCATCGATTTTCCTTCTCCTTGACTTTATCATAGGATGCCAAATCGATTTGTTCGAATTCCTCCTTTGACTTCTTCATAGGTGCATCGATTTCCTTCCTCAAGACTTCTCGTAGGATGCAATCCGATTCATTCCTTTCAATTGAATTCATAGGATGCCCCATTCGATTCCTTCCTCCTATTGGACTCTCAATAGGATGCAATTCGATTTCCTTCCTCCTTTGACTCTCATAGGATGCATTCGATTTCCTTCCTCAAATTGACTCTCATAGGATGCATTCGATTTCCTTCCTCCTTTGACTCTCATAGGATGCATTCGATTTCCTTCCTCCTTTGACTCTCATAGGATGCATTCGATTTCCTTCCTCAAATGACTCTCATAGGATGCATCGTTTCCTTCCTCCTTTGACTAAATAGATTGCAATCGATTTCCTTCCTCAATTGACTCTCATAGGATGCATTCGATTTCCTTCCTCAATTGACTCTCATAGGATGCAATCGATTTCCTTCCTCAATTGACTCTCATAGGATGCATTCGATTTCCTTCCTCCTTTGACTCTCATAGGATGCAATCGATTTCCTTCCTCTTTGACTCTCATAGGATGCAATCGATTTCCTTCCTCCTTTGACTCTCATAGGATGCAATACGAGTTCCTCTCCTTTGACTTCATAGGATGAATACGATTTCCTTCCTCAATGACTCTTCATAGGACGCAATCGATTCCTTCCTCCTTTTGACTATATCAGGATGCAATCGATTTCCTTCCTCAATTGACTCTCATAGGATGCATTCGATTTCCTTCCTCAATTGACTCTCATAGGATGCAATCGATTTCCTTCCTCATTGACTCTCATAGGATGCAATCGATTTCCTTCCTCAATTGACTCTCATAGGATGCATTCGATTTCCTTCCTCCTTTGACTCTCATAGGATGCATTCGATTTCCTTCCTCAATTGACTCTCATAGGATGCATTCGATTTCCTTCCTCAATTGACTCTCATAGGATGCATTCGATTTCCTTCCTCCTTTGACTCTCATAGGATGCATTCGATTTCCTTCCTCAAATGACTCTCATAGGATGCAATCGATTTCCTTCCTCAATTGACTCTCATAGATGAATTCATTTCCTTCGTCAATGACTCTCATAGGAGCATTCGATTTCCTTCTCAAATTGAACTCTCATAGGATGCATTCGATTTCCTTCCTCAATGAACTCTCATAGGATTGCAAATCGATTTCCTTCCCTCAAATTGACCTCTCATAGGTTGCATTCGATTTTTCCTTTCCTCAAATTGACTCTCCATAGGATGCATTCGAATTTCTTCCTCCAATTTGACACTCTCATAGGATGCAATTCCGATTTCCTTCCTCCTTTGGGACCTCTCATAGGATGCTTCGATTTTCCTTCCTCAATTGACTTTCCTTCCATAAGGATTGCAAATCGATTTTTCCTTCCTTTCCTTCCTCAATTTGACTCTCATGGATGCAACTTCGATTTTTTTTTTCCCTTCCCTCAAATTGACTCCTCATTAGGATGCAATCGCTTTTCCTTCCTCAAATGACTCTCCAATTTAAGGATGGCCAATTCCGATTTCCTTCCTCCTTTGAAACTACTCTCATTATGATGCATTCGATTTCCTTCCTGCTTTGACTTCTCATAGGATGCATTTCGATTTTCCTTTTCCTTCCTTTGACTCTCAAAATAAGGATGCATATCGATTTCTTCCCCTCTTGACTCTCATAGGATGCAATGATTATCCTTCTCAAATTGCCCTCTCGATAGGAATTGCATTCGATTTTCCTCCTCAATTGACTCTCATAGAATGCATCCGTCGTTTCCTTCTCCTTTGACCTCTCATAGGATGGCAAATCGATTTCCTTCCTCAATGACTCTCATAGGATGCATTTCGATTTTCCTTTCCCTTCCTCACATGATCTCATAGGATGTGCATTCGATTTCCTTCCTCAAATGAACTCTCAATGGATGCAGT
This sequence comes from Macrobrachium nipponense, assembly GCF_015104395.2. Lineage (NCBI taxonomy): Eukaryota > Metazoa > Arthropoda > Malacostraca > Decapoda > Palaemonidae > Macrobrachium > Macrobrachium nipponense. Next base: position 1,042,187 of record NC_087205.1, on the reverse strand, counting down.
CGCTTCCTTCCTCAATTGACGCTCATAGGATGCATTCGATTCCTTCTTCCTTTGACTCTCATAGATGCAATCGTTTTCCTTCCTCAATTACTCTCATTGAGGATCATTCGATTTTCCTTCCTCAATTGACTCTCATAGAATTGCATTCGATTTCCTTCCTCAATTGACTCTCATGGATGACAAGCGGGGGGATTTCGCTTCCTCAAAATGACTTCTCATAGGATCATTCGGATTTCCTTCCTCCTTTGTGAACTTCTCATAGGATGCCATTCGATTTCCTTCTCAATTGACTCCTCATAGGATGCAATGATTTACCTTCCTCATTGACTCTCATCATAGGAATGCAATCGATTCTCCTTCCTCCTTTTGGACATCTCATAGGATGCATTATCGATTTCCTTCCCTCTTTTGGACTCTCTATATGTTGCATTCGATTTCCTTCCCTCATTGACTCTCATAGGATGAATCGATTTCCTTCCTCCTTGACTTCTCATAGATGCATTCGATACCTCCTCCTTTGACTCAATAGGATGCATCGATTTTCCTTCCCTGTTGACTCTCATAGATTGCAAATCGATTTCTCCTCAATGACTTCATAGGATGCAATCGATTTCCTTCCTCAATGATGGCATCTCCTTCATAGGATGCATTCGATTTCCTTACCTCCAACATTGACTATTTCCTACCTAGGATGCATTCGATTTCCTTCCTCGACTTCTAGATGCATTCGAATCCTTCCTCATGACTCCATAGGATGCATTCGATTTCCTTCCAATTTTTTGACCTCTCATAGGATGCATCGATTGCCCTTCCTCCTTTGACTCATAGGAAGGCATTCGATTCCTCCTCCTTTGACTCTCATAGAATGCACGATTTCCTTCCCAAAATTGACTCTCATAGGAGCAATCCGATTTCCTCCTAATTGACTCTCATAGGATGCATTGATTTCCTTCCTTCCTTGACTCCATTAGGGATGGCCATCGATCCCTTCCTCCTTTGACTCTCATAGGATGCATTCGATTTCCTTCCTCAAATGACTCTCATAGGATGCAATCGATTTCCTTCCTCAATTGACTCTCATAGGATGCATTCGATTTCCTTCCTCAAATGACTCTCATAGGATGCATCGATTTCCTTCCTCCTTTGACTCTCATAGGATGCATTCGATTTCCTTTCCTCTTTGACTCCATTAGGAGCATTCGATTTCCCTTCCTCCTTTGACTTCTATAGGATGCATTCGATTTTCTTCCTCAATGACTCTAAAGATGCCACGATTCCTTCTCAATTGATCTCATAGGATGCATTCGATTTTCCTTTCCTTTTTGGATCTCATAGGATGCATTCGATTTCCTTCCTCAAATTGATTTCTTCATGGAGCATTCGATTTTCCTCTCAATGGACTTCATAGGAGCAAATTCGATTTCCTTCCTCCTTTGACTCTCATAGGATGCAATCGATTTCCTTCCTACTTTGACTCTCAGAGGTTGGATATAGATCCTTCCTCCCTCGACTCTCGTAATATACATTTGTAAATTAGGCTAGAGATAAAATTGTAAAAGGGGTAAAGATTTTGTAAAAAAAAAATCCGTAAATGTAGTTGGCTAAAGGAAATTCTGATTAAGGGAGTGAAACCTGCTATTTATAAAGAAAGAATATTATGGAAACTATTATTATGTATTTATAAAACTGTTCTGATCTGAACACTGAAGAACACCAGGTGTCTGAAGATATCTCTAAAACAATTCATAATATGCTAATTTGAAAGGTTTGCTTCTGCCAAAAATTAAAACGTTAAATGGACAAAAATTTGTCAACTAGCGACACCTTGTATACGACATACTGTGATGACATTTTGTTGAACAATTACACATCGCTCATAAGTTTATATTTGTGACTGCTGCGTTTCCAATTATTGGAGTTTAAGTGACAAATGAAAATCTAACACAAAAAAACAGAATGTAACATAATTCGGCCTATATGAAATGATTAAATGAACTTCAGTATTTAGAAAATAACATCTATTCCAAACAATTAGTGAAGCTAACATGATTTCTGTAATAATTTTAAACAGGAAATATTATATTCTCATCAAGATAGGAATAATTGTGTGTGTGTGTGAATGTATGTATATGTGTCTGTATATATATATATATATATATATATATATATATATATATATATATATATATATATATATATATATATATATATATATATATATATATATATATATATATATATTGTCTGTATGTATATATAGAATTCCTATCACTGAAATCCTGATTTCCTCCTCTGTCCTCTGGTTCGAATCCACGAGAGTACGAAATTATTACATAACTAAAAAAAATTCCCCTTCGGTCAACAAATATGAAAATTTATCAATTCCGAAGTAGAGTGAATTGGATATTAAAGGACATTTGTAGCTTAATGCATATAAGTATATATATATATATATTATATATATATATATATATATATATTATAAAATATATATTATTATAAAAATAATATATAAATATATATTACTATATATATATATATATATATATATATATATATATATATATATATACTATATATATATATATATATATATATATATAATATTATTTTATATTAATACATATGTATATAGTATAAACCCAACAAAAATTTTTTTTTTTGAACGACTAAATCCTTTCCCCTTCTCATTCATTCATAATCAAAAAACGTTGCCGTCTTAATAATTGAATTGAAACAAAATCAGCTTCTGTATTCTTCAAGACTTACTGCATTTCACAATTCTGCATAATATGAAATAAGGAAAATATATCAAAACAAAATATGATCTAAAATCATTCACGCATTGACATACATCTCCTAAAATAACGAAACGTATTCTTGTTATAAAAAAAAAAAAAACATTTACCAGAGAAAATCTCCAAGTAATCCCAGAGTCCTTTCATATTCGTGGTGATTAAGTGAAGGGTCGAAGAGGTATCGGACTTTTTGAACAAATGATTCTCAGGATAACAAAATGTTCCCCAAGTCATAAGCGGGCGAGAACAAAGAGGAATTTGTTATTGATAAAAAAAAAAAGTAGAATAGGGTGACGGAAACGGGGAGGCGGTGCTTATGATAAAGGGGTGGGGTGGGAATTATGAGAGACGAGAGATCGAGAGAGAGAGAGATGAAAAATAAGCCTTAGGGATTGTTCATTAAACCACTAGATAAATACTACCTATAGAGAGAGAGAGAGATAGACGAGAGAGAGAGAAGCTATCATGGGATTAGTTCCATTAATTAAATACTTATAGAGAGAGAGAGAGAGAGAGAGAGAAGCCTTATGGACTTAGTTTCATTAAATAAATACTGAGAGAGAGAGAGAGAGAGAGAGGAGGGGGGGGGGAGAGAGAGAGAGAGAGATGATAATAGCATTATGAATATTTTACTATTAAATACTTATCAGAGAGAGAGAGAGAGAGAGAGAGAGAGAGAGAGAGAGAGAGGAATAAGATGGATTATTATTATTAAATTGACAGAGAGAGAGAAGAGAGAGAGAGAGATTACTAATAAGGGTAATTATTCTTTTTCATTAATTAAATTTAGACAGAGAGAGAAGAGAGAGAGAGGAGAGAGAGAGAGCCTTATGACTTTAGTTTCATTAAATAAATACTGAGAGAGAGAGATAGAAGAGAAGAGAGAAGAAGAGGAGAGATGAATAATAAGCATTATAGAATTATTTTCACTAATTAAATACTTATTACTACGAGAGAGAGAGAGAGACGAGAGAGAGAGAGAGGAGAGAGAGAGAGTAGTACAGAGAGAGAGAGAGAGAGAGAGAGATATAAGCCTTATGATTAATTCCATTAATTAAATTACTTGTACAGAGAGAGAGAGAGAGAGAGAGAGAGAGAGAGAGAGAGAGAGATTATTACTAATAATGTCTTATGCGATTAGTTCCATTAATTAAATACTTATAAGAGAGTAGAGAGAGAGAGAGAGAGAGAGAGAGAGAGAGAGAGAGAGAGAGAGAGAGATTAATAATAAGCCTTATGGAATTAGTTCCATTAATTAAATACCAATACAGAGAGAGAGAGAGAGAGAGAGAGAGAGAGAGAGAGAGAGAGAGAGAGAAGCCTTATGGAATTTGTTCCATTAAATGAATAATGAGAGAGAGAGAGAAGAGAGAGAGAGAGAGAGAGAGAGAAGAGAGGAAAAGGAGAGAGAGAGGAGAGAAGCTTATGGAATTAGTTCCATTAAATAAATACTGAGAGAGAGAGAGAGAGAGAGGAGAGAGAGAGAGAGAGAGAGGGCCAGAGAGAGAGAGGAGAGAGAGAAGCTTATGGAATTAGTTCCATTAAATAAATACAGAGAGAGAGAGAGAGAGAGAGAGAGAGAGAGAGAGAGAGACGACAAGAAGTCAAAGACCGTATGAGAGAGAGAGAGAGAGAGAGAGAGAGAGAGAGAGAGAGAGAGAGAGAGAGAGAGATGAATAAATAAGCCTTATGGAATAAATTTCATGATTAAATACTTATACAGAGAGAGAGAGAGAGACGAAAAGAAGAAGCGAAGATAAGAGAGCGAGAGAGAGAGAGAGAGAGATAGAGAGAGATAAATAAACCCTCCACAAGATTTTTCTCAATCTCATAAAATAATAGGAGTAACATCTGTCTATTCACTCTGTATACGAGTATACCAGCCATCACCTAGGGCCAAGTAAAAGAGGCATGGGTTCCAGCAAACAACCCCACCCCTACAAATAAAGAAACCAAACTTAAGAATCATGTAACACACATGATGAGCATCACCCCACGTTAGGACCTAAGGAACAAAACATTGGCATTGGTTTCTGACGACCTAGCAAGAAGACTTACAACCTCTCGAAAACCACCCCACTCTGGGTTACAGAAACAGTAAGAGTTGTGTCGCCAGTGAAATCCGTACAAGTGGAGTGGTAAATAAAGCAGCCTTGATCTCCTGTTATTGGATTTTAAAATGTGTTTATAGAGCAATATTTCCTCTGATCTTTTCCGTGTTACAGGATGTTGCCACTGTTGGTTCTCTCGCGAGGAATTAAATCGTTCAAAAGGCTAGTTTTAGAGGCAATGACGTCACAGGGAGGTGTGGAAAAGTCACAGGGAGTTTGTAAAACGTCACAGGAAGATGTAAGACACCACAGGAAGGTGCAAAACATCTCAGAATGGTGTAAAACGTCATTGGGGGTTTGTAAACAACCACAGAAACGTGTAAAATGCCACAGGAAGGTTGTAAACCAAGGTGTAAAACGCCACTGGAAGGTTGTAAACCATCACAGGAAGGTGTAAAACGTCACAGGAAGATGTAAAAGTCACAGGAAGGTGTAAAAGTCACAGGAGGTTGCAAAAGACCACAGGAAGGTTTAAACACCACGGAAAAGTGTAAAATGTCACAGGTAGGTGTAAAAGTAACACGAAGCTGTAAAAGTCACAGGAAGATGTGAAACATCGGGAAAAGTTGTAAAAAGTTACATGACTGTGTAAAACATCATAGAAAGGTTTAAAAGGTTTCATAACTGTGTAAAACATAACAGAAAGTTGTAAAGCAACATAGGGAAAAGACCAGAGTAGGGTATAAAACTGCTTAAAAGGAACTGTTTATAATCCAGTGATTACAAAGTAACCCACAGGACATAATGTGAAAAAAAATGTATTACAAAACTGATAAACAAAATTTAATGCATATTACTTCGAAAGGATTATATTCGGGGCAGAAAGTGTCGGAAAAAAAAGAAAAAGGAAAAAAATGGACTGAGTAGACGAAGTTAAACCAGCGGAGCATTTTAATAGCTGTGAAATCAGCTGTGATGCAGCAAATAACAGCAACGTCTGGAAAAATGAATTTAGGAAATAGCTGACCTCAAAATATAACTGGGGGGCTTTCCGCCCCCCAGGGTTTTTTTTTTATTCCAGTTATCCCTGAGCTGGAAATAGAATCAAAAGAGAATTATTAAGACTGAACTGACTTCTTATTCCAGCAACTCCTGACCAGGAATGCAAGCAAAAGAGAAATATGATGACCTGAACTGACCTTATTCCAGAAATTCCTGACCAGGAATGTAAGCAAAAGATAATTACTTAGACCTTAAATGACCTTATGCCAGTAATTCCTGATCAGGAATGCAAGCAAAAACGAACTATGAAGACCTGAACTTACCTTATTCCAGTAATTCCTGACCAGGAAATACAAGGAAAAGAAAATTACTAAGACCTTCCCTGACCTTATTCCAGTAATTCCTGACCACGGATGCGAGCAAAAGAGAATTATGAAGACCTTAAATGACATTACAGTAATTCCTGACCAGGAAATACTAGCAAAATAGAATTATTAAGACCTTACAAGATTGCTTTGTTACTTCGGATTAAGTTGGCCTTATGCCAGCACCAAAGTCCTTACCCTAAGACTGCAGTCTGTTAGGTATTAAATTTTGAAGGGGGAATAAAAGGCCTTTTGTGGACCCCTGGACCCTGGCGGACCAACAGAAACAAGGGCCTGGAAAAGGAACCTGTGGGTGTTTAGACACTGACTGGAAGCAATGATTGAATTATTATTATTATTATTATTATTATTATTATTATTATTATTATTATTATTATATTATTATTATTATTATTATTTACTTAGGAAGCAGACCCTCTCTCAAGCATACTTTATTAAAAGTAATGGCTACTTCAGCAGCGTTACACTTGTAGAGATTCTTCTCTATTTTCCGAATAGCAGCTTTTTCCGTGTGCTACTTAGGCTAGTAGAGCGCCTATGGAGGTCATGATCAAATAAACTACAGTCAAAATTGGTGTATATATTTGAATTTTACAGATAAACTATGATACCAATAGTTATCAAATTCATTAACGATATATATATATATAGATATATATATATATATATATATATATATATATATGTGTGTGTGTGTGTGTGTGTGTGTGTGTGTGTGTGTGTGTGTGTGTGTGTGTGTGTTTCTCTCTTGAAGCAAGCGAACTTTCATCTGGAGCTGCCAGACATCCTAGCTTATATATATATATATATATATATATATATATATATATATATATAGTATATATATATGTATATATATATATATATATATATGTATATATATATATCATGTACACATACATATATATATATATATATATATATATATATATATATATTATATATATATATATATATAAATTATACTATATATATATATATATATATATATATATATATATATATATATATATCTAAATATATATATATATATATATATATATATATTATATAGATATATATATATACACGAGTGTGTGTGTATGTGTGTGTACGTTATGAAACGTGTATCTACAGTGTATCGAATACACTGTCTTAACTTTCGCACTGTCTCCCACGACACGAAAATTTAGTAATCGTAGAACATAATTACCCACATTTTCAAGAGGTCAGAAACTTTGGCCCCCCCTAGAGAGAGAGAGAGAGAGAGAGAGAGAGAGAGAGAGAGAGAGAGCGAGAGAGAGAGAGAGAGAGAGAGAAGAATAAATACCACCATTGCCCGCTTCCCCATAACGAGATTTGTGCGTATAAATAAAGCCAAAAGTGAGTTTGCCTTAGGAAAATGAATTAGGAGTCTCCTGTAGGACTTTACAAAATTGGATTGGCCTTTCTATTCGTCTCTTTCTGAAGCGTCCTTCGCTCCTTCTCCTCTATTTCACGGGCGGGTGGGTGGGGGGGGGGGTAAAAGGGGGGGGGGGGGGCGTCACGTGGTTTTCTTGTGTGGATGTGTTTGTTTCTGTATGTGTATATGTATACACATACATATACATGTATACGCATGAATAGTTATCACATCTATAAATCATTCAAGCTACAAATGTCCATTAAAGGACATTTGTAGCTCGAATAATATATACACATATTCATATGGATATTGTATGTATACTTACACATCTCTCTCTATATTAATATACATATATGTATGAATATACTCATATATACATGTGTATATATATGTCCAAATATGTATACATATGAATTTTATCTTTTAATTGTAAAATTTTTTATTATGCATATTTATTTAATCGACCTCATTCGTTTTAGCTATATTTATGAAAAATAAAAAATATAAAAACCATAGCATTTTATCTTTTAATTGTAATTTTTTATTGTGCATATTTAATGAACCTCATTCTTTCTAGATATATTCAATTATCAAAAATAAAAAATAAAAACAAATTAGCGACCAAAATGACTTAAATATTCTTGTGCATCAAAATCGAGTCGCGTATTTAAGCTTAGCCCATTTTGTTAGATGATTGGAAAACGCTAAAAGGAATAATATCAATTTGATCATTAAATGCCAGCATCTTTTGTTTGTTGATATATTATCTAATATCTAATTCAGTGACTTACGGTGTCTCACAGATACACTTTTTAACATATTTTCACTGACGCAACGAAAATGGTTCGACCCTCAAAAAAAAAAAAAAAAAAAAAAAAACAAAAAAAAAAAAAAAAAAAAAATCCTTCCAATTTTCCTTTTTCAGTTTCAGGAACTTTCGTCACGTGACATAACTTACAGGTATCGACAATCGATATTTCTATGGATATTCCTCAGTGGCCAGAATATCAGCGTTCATATAATATCTCACATTTTTATGATAATATGCCTCGTGTGGGAAAAAGGGGAAAATGTCTTTGGGTAGAGATGAAATTCTTTAAAATATATTGAGTATTTTATAGGACATGTTTAAAGCTTGAATATTTTTTCTCCTGCCTCCATTATTTATGGAAAATATATATATATTTTTTGGGGGAGTAATGGTGTCCTGACTTGCATATCTTAATGAAATGTCATTTTCTCTATGCATTTATAATTATCGGCGTCTCACCCCTCCAGATGAACAATGTTTATTTCAATAAACACACATGTGCACGCACACACAATCATACATATGCACGTAAATATAACATGCATATATATATATATATATATATATATATATATATATATATATATATATCTGTGCATATATAACTGAATCACGAAAATTTTAGAACGTGATGAATATATAAATAAAGAAAAAAAAAACACGAAGGAAAGTGAAACAATGTAGTAACCGCTTCGAGGCCTTTCGACTACTCGTCCTGGACTGCTTAGCAAAGGACGGAGAGTCGAAAGGCCTCGCATCGATCAGTAGTCCTTGGTGAATTTTGCCTTTATTTACAACACAGCTTCCTGTGAGTCAAAAGCTTTTACGAAAATCTAAAAAAATTTTTCAATATCTCTCGCATTTGAAAGTCTCTCGCTCATTTATTCCCCCAAAATTTAAGAAACTAATTCATTTTTTTTCTTTCCAGAACTGCAAAAAGGACACCAAAATGGCAACTTTTGTGAAAACTCCTCCCGACTCTGATTCTCAGTCTCTGGAAAACCAAATCTCAGATCATGTTGGAATGACGAACAAAACTTCTTTTCGAAAATTCGGTTGAAAGTAAACAACTAAGTTACAATGAAGAGAGGAAATTTAGTTTTATACCAATGAAATCTTTTTATTGAGATGTATTTGCAGTTTATGGTAATACAGCCTGACGCGCAATATATCATGAGCTCAATAAGTAAATATGAAGTTTTGACCAATAATAATTCGAACAGTATAAGAAAAACCTACCCTGCGTCAAAGATACATTCACTAAACTTTCTGAGGTGTATGCTATGAAATTCATTCATTTTTTCCTTATTCATATTATAGTTTGAACTAAGTTTAAGATTAGCTGATGATTATTTTTTATAAATTATTCTGTAGAAAAAAGTATGATATCCATCGTTGTAAATAAAATTAAAGGACCCTTCTCCCCGTGAAGGCTTTCCTGAAGCTCAGGAATACACTTCCAAATTGAGTGATCCAGAAATTCTGGAAACATTCCGAGACTCAGAAATACAGTGATATTGGAAAACTGACTCACAAGTGCCACATAAGTCCAGAAATTCCAGCGACACCATCATGGATATTCTGGAAACGACAGTCTTTCCCCAATGGGTGGGGATGGGCTTCTCTGCCACGGCGTCGGCTTTGATTAATGTCACCTTCCAGGCGATAGATGGCACTGACGTCGGCTTGGATTACGTGGAGGAGGACAATGCAACGGTGGTGTACAGTAACAGCAACGAAACCAGCGCTTTTATTGTGAGTAAATAAAGTTTAAAATATATATAATTAATATATAATATATATAGATATAATAGATATATATATACATATATATATATAGATATATATATATAATATATATTATATATAATATATATATATATATATATATGTGTGTGTGTGTGTGTGCGTGTGTGTGCGTGTGTGTGTGTGTTTGCGTGAGAAGCTGTCTGTAGCATTTCGTAATATAGTATGTTACAGGGAATATGTGAAATCCATCTAGGGATTTAGTGCTAGCCCCTGGAGGGTCAAATGTGTCTCGCTGTGTTTAATACTAGCCCCTGGGGGATAATATACACTTAGGGACACTTGACCGCCCCAGGGGATAGTCCTAAACGCGGCAAAACACACTGGACTCCCAAGGGACTATAGTAGATTCACATCAACTGTGCATGTGATGTCTAGGCCAGTCCCTTACGACGCTCCTGATTGGCTATTGATAAGCCAATCACAGGGCTGAAAACTCTCAGTCCCTCTCGAGTTCACAGAGGTAGGATGCATGCTCCACCTCTCCTGAGGGATATGTCTTTCACCAGTATCCCTCAGGAGAGGTGGAACACACATCCTGCCTATGTGAACTCTCTCGAGGAAGACTGAGTTTCCAGCCCAATGATTGGCTTATCAATAGCCAATCAGGAGTGTATACGAGTCACTCTTTCAGTGTTATTATACCCTCAAAAACTAAAGATATCTCAACAACTGATCAAAACTGCCGCTGTTTACCAATAAGTAAATTTGCTTTCCAGATGATATACAATTGAATAAAGTAACATTTGAACCTCCAAAAACACTTCCATTCGTCTCCTACTTAAATACAATCAGACATATTTTTTGCCCCAAAGGAAACCTTATTGAGATGAGTAGAGGTGTTCAGGCTGGACACTTACTTTCAATCACATTTACTGATTGCCGGATTGGTCTTGTTAGAGAAAAGTGTAGCATGGGGGTAAGCTATTCATTC
>NC_087205.1:1013515-1026015 GCF_015104395.2 Macrobrachium nipponense | reverse complement strand
CTCTCCAAACCTATTTGCCTTTGTACAAAACCTGTAAAAATACTTTTTTCTTTTTTCTTACCAACTCAAATCTCTGAAAAGTTTTTCCGGGGATGACTTCGAAATCGGATTAGGGCTCTGCCCATTTGACAGTTTTCCCTCTTTCATTTCATTTTTTTTCTCTCTTGCAAATCCGTTTATTCTTTTTTTTCTAAAAGAAACGAAGCAAATGTCACCTCTGTAAGAGCATTTAGAATCTAGGGAGGATTTGACACTATGTGGAAAACTACATGTGAATCTAATGCAAAATATAACTGGTACTTTTGTTATGGTTTGGGAGTGTTTACACCTCTGGGAAACTGGGATATTTATATAATATATATATATATATATATATATATATATATATATATATATATATATATATATATATATTATATATATATATGTGTGTGCACATATATGTATATATATATTATACACACACACACACACACACACACACACAACACACACATATTATATATTATATATATATATATATATATATAAATATATATATATATATATATATATATTTATATATATAATAATGATGTATATATATATTATACCACACACACATATATAATATATGTATATATATATTATACACACACATATATATATATGCTTAAAAAATCACAGAGGCAGCACGTGACTTCATGATATAAGCGAATACCACAGGAAAAATAATAGGCAGAAATTCGTACTGAGCGCTTTCGTCTTTTAATGAGACATTGTCCACAGTGTGTGTGTGTGTGTGTGTGTGTGTGTGTGTGTATATATATATATATATATATATATATATATATGATATATATATTATATATATATATCGTCCCCCGTACTTATATACCTATAATAATGTATATCTAATATAATATACGTCCGTACATACCCATTTCATCCTAAACAATTTAGGATCCTTTCTTCTCATTGTGATTCCCCTTCTTCTCCATGATAAGATCCTTAACATCGTTTAAAAAATATCCACAATTATATATATATTTCTATGTAAAAATATAAAACAAAGACTTTCGAACACTTGAACGGTGTTTCCTCATCAGTGTGACGTTAAAATGTAATGAAGAGGGTGGTTTCTATCCGAGAGCATCTAAAAAGGTGGGCGGGGCGAGAAAATAATAACAGCCCATCGTCGAAGTGCTGGTTCGTGTTTTACGTAATCCAAATCTCAACAGGCAGTTGCGCCAACCTCCTCGGTCTCCGAACCTGCGAAGTTGCTCCTGCTTGCACTGCATAGGTGCCATAGCCGGAAACATCCGCTGGGACGTCGGCTATCTGGAGAGAGAGGGGGAAGAGGAAGCAGAGCATCAGGGTTCACATGGTCAACGTCGGTTTTAAAATTAAATTCTTTTAAGTATTTTTGCCTGGCAATGAAACTGTTTATAAAAGGGTCTTCATTGGTAAACGACTTGTTATCCTCAAAAGATATTCCCATGTTTTATAGCGGCGCCTTCAACTAGTCTTCTCACGTGAGAATCGTCGCTTTTAAAAATAATTTGTGCACCATCCCAATTAATCCTGTGGTCTGAAATTAAAACTGTGAGCCACCAAAGCGCTGCCCTGTGCATGAAGATCATAGGCCCTTCTGTGTTCCTTAATCTTGACCTCTAATCCCCTACCACTTTCCCACCGTAGTAACAACCACTGCAATCCTGACAAGGAACCTTGTAAACACCGTTATTTCTCTTGGTACTGTTATTATTCTTTGTAAGAGCTTTTGCCAAAGTGTTTTTGTAAGTATAAACTATTTCTATGTCTTTTTTGGTGCTTATTTATATAATCACCTACTTTTGAGATTACATCGTGAAGGGCAATGATACACGTTTCTTGACTTTCATTTCCTTATTCTCTTGATCAATGTAAAACTTCTCTATAGCTCGGCTAATTGCGTCAGTAATAAAATGTTCTGGGTACTTTAAGGACCTAAACGGAATTGTGAATTTCTTAACAATCCTTAACATCATTTGGCCAAAGAATCTCCGCTTCAGGAGACTTCACTTTCCATTCCCTGGAACGACTTAACTTCCAAAAGAAACTTCATTTCTTTTTTATATTCTTTTTTATCAATCATTTCCGCAAAGTTTCTCATCTGTTCCACTCAAATATTGCCTCGTATTATGGTGCTCGAAGAAGTAGCCATCCCATATTTTACCTTCTGTTCTGTTATTCTTAGTTCGAAAAATTCTTGTTAAGTTTTTGCATTTTCTTTATTAATTTAGTTTCCATCTGTTCCACTCAAAGTCTGCCTCGTATTATGGTGCTCGATGAAGTAAGCATCCCATATTTTACCTTCTGTTTTATTCTTACTACTACTAAGTCTTTACTTTTCAAAATTTTAATTCCTCATCTGTTTCACTCAAAGTCTTGCTTCGTATTAAGGTACTCGAACAGCCATCCACCCGACGCTTAACCATTCCTCCCATCCCTTTTCTTCGCAGAATCCTTCTTCTTAAGCTTTCCTATTTCCTCTTTCATTTCCCTCTCCCTCGAAAGCCACAACACTCGAGATCATGTCTGGAAGCTCTTCAGTTGGAGGCTCCACCTCTTCAGGAGCTTTTGAAGGGGAGGACTTTTTCTCCTCGATTCTCAATCTGGTAAAAGTTTTTGCTGTTTTTTTTATATGTCAGTTTGACATTCCTTCTTTTTTCAATTTTTCTTCTTGTCAACATCAAGAAAGTTTTTATTATCTGTTTGACCTTTCTCCCCTTTTCCAAAATCATTTTGGCGTCTTTCTCCTCATTCTGAAAGTTTTTTATAGTATTCTTACTGGTCCATATTCTCTCCTGTTTTATATCCTCCTATGTCATGGGTTATACCCTCAGGGGTCCTGAATATAACCCTCTCCTCGTCCAAAAGGATATACATATTCATGTTCACTTAAGATCTCTTCAATAGTCCTCAGGGATGAAGGTGCTAGCCTACCCAGTATTATATCCCCTAATGCCATAGGGTTATGTCCCTCAACGCTCCTATATATATATAGCCACACATATATAGTATATATATATACGTATATAAATATACATATATAAATATACACACACACATATATATATATATATATATATATATATATATATATATATATATTATATATATATATATATATATATATATATATATATATATATTCGTGTAATAATGCAATACCATTGCCTGTATATCCACATCAAACAGAGAGAGAGAGAGAGAGAGAGAGAGAGAGAGAGAGAGAGAGAGAGAGAGAGAGAGAGAGAGAGAAAGCAACTGTTCCTGATGAGCTGTACACTAAAAACGTTCGTACAAGTGGGAGCATTATTAGACTTCCCAGAACGTTGGCAATAACAACAACTGGTAAAAGGAATTACAGACCATAACATAACTTGTTAGAAAGCATCAGACTTGGAACGCTCTTCCTGGCAATTGTTTGTCTTTGATGTGAATAAGTTTGTTTTGGCACTGAGGCTGTTGTTGTCTCCATAATGAAGATTATTATTATTAGGGTTATTATTATTATTATTATTATTATTATTATTATTATTATTATTATTATTATTATTATTATTATTCAAAAAGTTTAACATTTATATGGTCACTTTAGAATTGAGGCTGCTGTTGTCTTTTAATGAAGAATATCAAAAGTAGTTATTATTATTATCATTAAAAATAGTTATTATTATTATTATTATTATTATTATTATTATTATTATTATTATTATTATTATTATTATTATTATTATTATTAAAATAGTTATTATTATTACCATCCTAAAAACCATATATTCATATAGAATTGGATAGAATCTAGACCTAAGTACATCTACCATTCCTAGCCTTCTGAAAACCAATATTCATATAGAATTGGATAGAATCTAGACCTAAGTACAACTACCATTCCTAGCCTTCTGTCTTTTACACTAATATTAACCCATTATCCTGACTGCAATTTATTTTCATAATATTACTTGTGCAGACATTCCATTTTACATTCTCTCTATCAGAAACTTTCATACTATTTCATCAGACCATGCAAGTTTTCGTCACCATCACCGGTTAATACTTCATTGAAAACATGATATACTCCACTCTCCCTGAGAACATGTTCTTAACCATAATTTAAACTTGTATACATTTGCTATTTTGCTACATTCACTCTTCATTTCATTCATTTAAATCAAATGAAGTACTTCTTTATCTTAGCATAGGATATAAGATAACAATATATGAAAATGTCGTGTCTCAAATTGAAATTTATATACTATAGTAATTGCGATTTAAAAACCAATTATGGTGCTAGAAATGGAGCTTGGGAAACTGAACTGCAAAAACTAGTTTCTAAATATTTCATTTTAATTGTTTCTGCATAAAACCATATCAAAATATAATTCTTGCTTATAAAAGCTCTTGAATCATATTAAAATCTAATTCTTTCCTATAAAAGTACTTGAACCATATTAAAATATAATTCTTGCCAATAAAAGTACTTGAACCATATTAAAATTTAATTCTTGCTTATAAAAGTACTTTATTGCTAATAGGAATCTGCATCACCTGACAATAATTATATAACTTTTTTTTACAACAGGAAAGCTACTGCAGCACCCCCGGATGGGACAACTTCCGCCACAGCTACCAGGCTGTCCACGGGTGCATGTCCCTGGTCGTGTGCATCTTCGGATCTCTGGCCAACGTCATCAACATGATCGTCCTCACCAGAAGGTCTATGGTGTCTCCCACCAACGCCATCCTCACTGGCCTGGCCGTCACAGACCTCCTGGTCATGGTGGAATACATCCCCTACAAGATGCACCAATAAGTATGGCAGGGGAGGTCCTTGGAGTCCCAGTACTCCTGGGGCTGGGCAGCTTTCGTGCTATTCCAAGCCCACTTCGCTCAGGTCTTCCACACCATCTCAATCTGGCTCACGGTGACCCTGGCTGTGTGGTGGTACATCGCCATCGCCTTCCCCCAGAACAACACGACTTGGTGCTCCATGCAACGCTCTCAAATGGCCATCGTTGCTGCCTTCTTTTGATCAGTTATCTGCAACATTCCGAATTATCTCAACATCACCATCAGCGTCTTTAATCACCAGGGCCACGTGCTCTACATCATAGGCTTTAGTGAGCTGGCGAAGGCCCACAACAGCCTTATAAAGAGTATCAACTTCTGGGTTTAGCAGGTGCTGCTGAAGCTCCTGCCCTGCGCGGCTCTGACGGGGCTGTCCATGGCCTTGATTCAAGAGCTGCTCAGGGCTGGGGCGCTAGGAGGCTGCGCTCATGAAGAGAACCGCCTCCTCCGGCAGGGGCGGAGACGCGGAGAGCAGGTACCGAGTGACCAAAATGCTGCTGGCCATATTGTTCCTCTTTCTGGCCTCCGAGGTTCCCCAAGGGATCCTGGGGCTCCGGGTCACGGTCATTCCACACTCCGGCTTCTTGCCCTGCTACCAGAAGCTGGGGAAGATCATGGACATGCTGGTGCTATTCAACAGTGCTATAAACTTCCTCTTGTATTGTGCCATGAGCCAGCAATTCCGCGACACCTTTACGGAACTTTTCAAGCCCTGTTGCGGACCGCTGGCTTCTGCTCACGTACCGAGGTTCTTGCCAGGTGGAAGTCTCTGCAGCTTTCAGACCCTCACACAGAGAGCAACAACACATGCATTCACACAAATGTGGAAAGGATAGATGAGTTTATCGAATCTTGTGTGAAATTGACAGACAACAAGATATATATATATATATATATATATATATATATATATATATATATATATATATATATATATATATATATATATATATATATAAATTAGTTATTTTTGTTCAAAGGTTTATGTAGAGATACTAACTCAAATACATTTAGTGAAGTTATGATAAACAAAGTGTTGTCTCGCTAGTAGAATATGTATCAAAATTAGTTGAATGTTGCGTGTTTATTTGATAGGACACCATCGCCCAAGCCAAGTGTTTCTTTGCTTGTGTAGAACTAGTCAAGAAAAAATACTTAAAGAAAATAATGAAAGATTACACCCTATATTCAAAAGTATAAAAGTCATAAGTTTGAGAGATTTTATCAATTTATGTATATA
Source organism: Macrobrachium nipponense (assembly GCF_015104395.2). Taxonomy (NCBI): domain Eukaryota; kingdom Metazoa; phylum Arthropoda; class Malacostraca; order Decapoda; family Palaemonidae; genus Macrobrachium; species Macrobrachium nipponense. The sequence continues at coordinate 1,019,900 of NC_087205.1, read as the reverse complement.
TTGTATGCCTATGTTAGTTATTCACCTGGTGACAAATCGTGAGTATCTCTCTCTCTCTCTCTCTCTCTCTCTCTCTCTCTCCTCTCTCCTCTCTCTCTCTCTCTCTCTCTCTCTCTTATATAGCAAGGTAAATGGATACTGTATATTTTCATTTATAAATTATATATAATTTTATTTATAATAGAATCAATTTATTATTCTCTCTTTATTCATGACGTTGAAACTTATTCTATTAGCTTTCATATTCCTTATCATAAAGGAAAGTTTCTATTGTCATTCTAAAGTGATTCTCTGTCATATCATTAATCTTGAAGTATGTCATAACATAATGGTTATTTCAGCTCTCTGGCCCTGTTAAAAATCAACATTTTTCTGTGATACTTTATTGAATTAAAATGCAATCAAGGTTGATACATATTACCCTTTTTTTATAAAGATCTCCTTTCCCGTTATTTTGTAATAGTATTTTCTGCCATTCCAAAGAGGAGTAACTGGTTGAAGTATATTGATCTAAATTTCAATGGTTTTTTCTTCAGAAATGATTTTATGGTCATGAAAACAGAAATAAGAACCTTCCTTTATATATTCATATTTAAACTGAATTCCTGAACTCTTCAATACTTTAGCAAGTGCATTGATAATACTGCTCAGTCAGCAGGAATATTTTCACTTTGATCTCTTTTAATATAATGCAAATAAAAATTTTTTTTAAATATAACGATTGAAGCCTTTCCCAAACACTTTTTTTTTTTTTAGGGGAAACCAATTTACATTTTAATTCATTAGCAACGTAATAGATTTGTATTCACCAAAAAAAAAATATATATATAAATACCACTTTCACCTTTTTCTGCCTTGCGATCATCTGTGTGGAAAATCAGATGGCACTTGATACTCCTACTGTATATAATACTTTATTTCGCAACAGGTAATTCATGAATGTTAGAAAATACCGCATCTTATCTCTTTTATCTTTTATTACGTGTCTGCATTAGCGAAATGTAAACTAGGCAACTGAGAGGGCTTTGGTGAAAGTGAGCTTTTCAAGGTGAAATGATGAATGTGATATTTGATAACCTGGTATCAAATGCATGTCTCGATATTGACGTTAGTTTGACAATTTCTTGTACATAAGATGTCTTTTCGTTTAAATATGATGTATATTACAGACAAACATAGTATTACGGGAAATGTCAACTTGCTTATTCATATTGTTAATGTACAGAACAAATATATATATGGCTACGGTGCATACGGTTTGCTGAAATGTAAAATTATGAATATAAGTCTCAACAGGTTATCTTGAAGGTTTGTGATAGAGTATATCATATATATGAAGGTTCATTATTTATATTGATACGATGTAATATCCTAAGTAGTTTTTCATTTGAATAAACCAACTATTCGCTGCAAGTGATCACAAGCAGGTATTCTGAGTGCTGTGGAAAAACTTGTCAAACGCAGAGTGTATAAAATATGGTTTTGATAGTGATACAAAATATACATAAACCGTTCATGTTTTGATAAACTGGTAAAACAGCTTTCCCAAAGTGATAAATATCCTAAAATAGGTGGAAAAAGGAATGGTCTAATGATGGTTAACCTTAATTTTTCCATTGATAAATAAAAAAAAAGTGTAAGGAAAAAAAAGTTATAAATGAAGTGAAGAAGTTTTTTTTTTTTTTTTTTTTTTTTTTTTACTTTTTTTGACGTGGGTTGCACGAGGACACACTTCAGGAGCCCGAAGTGACGTCCTCAACACTTCCCCAACTTCTTCACACTTCTAAGGACGATGACGAAATAAAACATTGTAAAAACCTGAAGTGTGTTCAGTATGGTTCCCCCCTCCCCAAATAGACGAGATGTCTCCTCGGATTCTGACGAGAGAGAGAATAGAAGGATGGATCTTTTGGTCACATGATGATGAACGTTTTTGTATGTGTAAAAACACGCATTTCCCTCAACATACTTGAAGTATGTATGTAGATAGTATACATATATACATACTTCGCCCATTCTTATCTCTCATTTGATTTTTGAATTGATCTCAACTGACTATATATCCATACGTAATCAAACTTTATTATTTCTTATAGTTTATTCTGCATTGAAAATATCGACTCTCTCTCTCTCTCTCTCTCTCTCTCTCTCTCTCTCTCTCTCTCTCTCTGTATATATATATATATATATATATATATATATATATATATATATATATATATATATATATATATATATTATATATATTAGTATATATATATGTGTATATATGTATATGTATCTATATATATATATATATATAATATATATATATATATATATATATATATATATATATATATTCATATATATATATATATATACTATATATATATATATATATATATATCTTTTTATATATATATATATATATATATATATATATATATATATATATATATATATATATCTGTGTGTGTGTATGTGTGTGTGTAAATAAATTCCTTCTGTTAAAACAGGATACGTCTCAAGTATAAAAGACCATTAAAACACTGGTGTAAAGCTAAAGGCTACATTTTCGGTGGACTAACTACCACCCTTATCAAGTAGTAGTATATATATATATACTATATAATATATATATATATATATATATATATATCTTATAATATATACACACACACAAAAGGAATCCATCTATGTCGTAGAGTCATGATTAAAAGATAACATGTATTTATAATCGAATCCCATCAATGTCTTCAAGTCATCAGGAAAAGATAAGATCCTGACAGTACCGCGAATGATTAAAGGTCAAATTGAGGAATATTCACGAGAGAAAAACAAAGAATAGAAACAGGATTATTTAAAACTGTCAGCAATACCTTTCATTGTCAATTCCTCAGTCGTTTCCCAGATGGTACAGAGACAGCAAATCAATGACTCCATTTTTGAAGAGGGATCTGACAGAACTTTAAAAGAGACTCTTATCTATAGAGCCTCTCTCTCTCTCTCTCTCTGTTCTCGCCCTGTCTCTCTTCTCTCTCTCTCTCTCTCTCTCTCTCTCTCTAGTTCGTATTAAAAGTCAATCAACTATTTCAAGTCTACCGTAACACTGAGTATAGGGAACAATACCTTAAAGGAACTCTTGTATAGAAAGTGATTTTCTCTCTCTCTCTCTCTCATTCCATCTCCTCTCTCAGTTCTCTCTCTCTCTCTCTCTCTCTCTCTGAGAGTACCCAGTTTTATAACAAAAAATCATTCACTTCCTATCTACCTCAACAGTGAGTAAGATGGGCAGTTTCCTTAAAGGATATCGCCCGCTCTCTCTCTCTCTCTCTCTCTCTCTCTCTCTTTTCTGAGTTCTTATCTCTGACGGCCTGAGGTGGTCAGTCAGCGCGACAGACAGGATCGTGTCCAAAAAGTGGACATCGATACTGGAAATATTTTTGGCAGAAAGAGACAATTGATATCAAGACTAGTCACAGTTAATGGCTAATTGATATAGACCCATTATCACATGAAATACGGTGTAATAATAATAATAATAATAATAATAATAATAATAATAATAATACATAAAAATGTACATAAAAGTCATTAGCATGAATTACGAACGCTGGAAAATGCTCTGAATTTTCACGCGTCAAGGAGGAATTGGTTTTAAATTTCCAGGAGGATCGGTTATAATAGGAATCGTTTTATCATTCATCTCCATCACTATCCTGGAAAGGTTTGCCCTTCAATTCCTTCCCACCATGATTCCCAGGAATTTTCGCCCTTCATTCCCACCATAGTTCCTAGCACCTTCTTCCCTTCATTCCCACCATAATCCCTAGGCAATTTTGCCCTTCATTCCCACCATATTTCCTAGGAACCTTTGCCTTTCATTCCCACCATAATTCCTGGAAACGTTGCCCTTCATTCCCACCATAAATCCCAGAAACCTTTGCCCTTCATTCCCACCATAATTCCTAGAAATGTTTACCCTTCATTCCCACCATAATTCCTAGGAATGTTTGCCCTTCATTCCCGCCATAATTCCTAGGAATTTTTGCCTTTCATTCCCCACCATAATTCCTGGAAACGTTGCCCGTTCATTCCCCCGCCACCATAAATCCCAGAAACCTTTTGCCCCCTTCTTTCCCACCATAATTCTAGAAATGTTTTTTTCCCCTTACCCTTCATTCCCACCATAATTCCTAGGAATGTTTTGCCCCTTCATTCCCGCCATAATTCCTAAGAATTTTTGCCCTTCATTCCCGCTAAAATTCCTAGGATCTTTTGCCTTTCATTCCCACCATGATTCCTAGGAATTTGTGCCCTTCATTCCCACCATAATTCCCAAAGAAAACCTTGCCCTTCAATTCCCACCATAATTCCCTTAGGGATTTTTTTTTGCCGTTTCATTCCCCCACCATAATTCCTAGAAACGTTGCCCTTCATTCCCATCATAATTCCTAGAAACGTTTGCCATTCAATTCCCACCATAATTCCTAGAAGCTTTTGCCCTTCATTCCCACCATAATTCCTAGAAACGTTTGCCCTTCATTCCCACTATAATTCCTAGGAACGTTTGCCCTTCATTCCCACTATAATTCCTAGGAACGTTTGCCCTTCATTCCCACCATAATTCCTAGTAACGTTTACCCTTCAATTCCCACCATCCTTCCTGGGAACGTTTATCCTCAATTTCCTCCATTAAATCCCCAAGACAACTGCTGAAACTATTCTTTTGTGTCTTACTTACGGAACAATTCCCCCTCACTTAGAATTCCACCAACTAACCATCACATTGTTCTTAAAAAAATTCACTCGCCCAACACTCCCTGGGTACCTCGCCGAGCGAGTTAAGACGCGAGGTCACTCACTCGTCATCATAATTCCAGCGACCCCTGTGCGGAGGGTCAGTAATCGAATTCGGAATGACTCCTCGCATCCAATTACGAAGCTGGACCTCCTGACGTCGTCGATTCCAAACCCCATCTACGAATTAGCACGACTGACTCTAATATGGATTGGTGGGACTCTCTCTCTCTCTCTCTCTCTCTCTCTCTCTCTCTCTCTCTCTAGTAAATTCTTGGAATCTCTCTCTCTCTCTCTCTCTCCCTCTCCACGTATGTATCTGGATAATGAAACTGTTTCTATAAGTCTTCTTGTTAAACCCCTTTTCTCTCTCTCTCTCTCTCTCTCTCTCTCTCTCTTAGTATTTGAGTAATGAAATTTTTCTCTCTTTCTCTCCATAAGTACTTGAATAATGGAACTGTTTCTATAAGTCATCTTATTAACCTCTCTCTCTCTCTCTCTCTCTCTCTCTCTCTCTCTCGTTTCAATAACGCCATTCCATAACAATAATGACTAAATCTTGGGCAGAGAAGACGAACAATAAACGACAATGATGAAGATATCTGACTTATATTCCACGTTCACTTATTTATGAAAGGGTCTCATAGAGAATTGCCCAGCATTATATTTTAATTCTGATTGGTTAAACAATGTAGGTATCATCACATTTAACCACCCTCCCCCCAACCCCCACAACTAGCACGTCGTTACACCGGTCCCTATAATAGTGGATGTGAATAAACGGAAAGATGAAACGAATGCGATAAAGAGAATTTAAATGCAGAGGTAAGTAAGCGAAATAGAACTTTCGTAAACAGCAATTTGCAATAGAGTTTTCAATTTTTTTTCAATTATTTTAAATCAACTATTTCGTATCATAATAAATCGTATAGATTTTGAGATTTGATTCTCCTAAAATAATATTCTGTTAAGAGAAGTTAATGGTGGTAATTATGCTGTCAAAAGTATTCACGTTCTATTGACAAAGAAAGGCAAAATCCAGAAAAGGGAAGTGAAACAATGAAGTGACCAATGCGAGGCCTTTCGACTTCTAGAGGCCTCGCAGCGGTTTCCTTGGTGGATTTTGCCTTTATCTATATATTCATCGTGTTCCAAATTATCGTGATACAGTTATTCAATTTCTATTGATTGACTGATTTTTCAGTGGCAAAATGGAGGAAGTTTGGCATTCAGTGAATTCTGAAGTATACTGGAAGCTATTTTCCCAAAGTGAATTTTACCGGTTTGGCATAAAGCTAAAAGCTACAGGTTTCTAACTTTTGAAAATAAGGGGAATAAGATATTAGGGTCGTGAGCGCTTAAAAGCAATTTAATAATTATTACAGCAATTTTTTATTTTTTAGATAATGTATATAAATGTTATACGGCTCCATCTACAAATACATCGTTTTAGTTTTTTGAAAAACTATTGTGCTGCCTTTGTCTATTTCCACCCTCAGACCTTAACAAACACTGAGGTTAGAGGGCTGCAAATTGATATGCTGATCATCCACCCTCCAATCATCAAACATACCAAATTGCAGCCCTCTAGCCTCAGTGGCCT
>NC_087205.1:1001015-1008515 GCF_015104395.2 Macrobrachium nipponense | reverse complement strand
AACCTCTGCCCAATCATATACTTTGTTAAGGTCTCTTTGTAGAGCGTTCCTATCTTCATCACAAGTAATTTCTCTACTTATTCTTGTGTCATCTGCGAAACTACTCACTACCGAATCCTTAACATTATTGTCTATGTCTTCATCATAATAACAAATAGTATTGCAGCTAACACCGTACCTTGCGGCACACCGGATATTACCTTGGCTTCATCCGATTTCTCGTCGTTTGCAATAACTATCTGTTTTCTGTTGTGAAAAATTCTTTTAACCATCTTCCTACTTTATCCACGATATTGTGTTTTTCTAATTTTCTTCGCCAATATATATGGTCTACTTTATCAAAAGCTTTTGCAAAGTCTAAATAAACCACATCTGTTTTCATTTCCGCTTTCATATTTTTGAATAGTTTTCACGGTGGACTAACAGTTGGGTTTGTGTACTTTTTCCGGGTACGAAACCATGTTGTCCTTTATTAAACAAATTATTTTTTATTAAATGTTTCATAATATTTTTCTCATTACCCTTTCATACACTTTCATATATGTGATGTTAGACTCACAGGCCTATAATACTTGCTCTAGTCTTGATCCACTTTTGAAAGTAGGGGTAATATATGCTAATTTGTGCTCATCATATATCTGCCTGTATCTACACTTTGTCTTAATAATATTGCAAGTGGCTTTGCGATAGAATGAACTACTTTCTTTAACAAAATAGCAGGAATTCCATCAGGCCCTGCAGCAGCTCCATTTTTAATTTCATTAATAGCCTGCACAATATCAGCTTCATTAATATCTATGTCAGCTAAATATTCACTATTTTCATCCCTTACTTCTATATCATTATCTTCATTATCTATTCTAGGGGTGAATTCTCTCTTATATCGTTCTGCCAGTATGTTGCAAATTTCCTTTTTTTCATTCGTTAATCTCCCTTCAATTCTCAGAGGGCCTATTTCTATTCTTCTTTTATTCATCTTCTTCGCATATGAGTATAATAGTTTGGGGTTTTGCTTGATATTTAATAGGGGTTTTTTCTTCCAAGTCCCGTTTTTCGTTTTCTTTTGATTGTATAATCTTTTGTCTGCATTTTCTATCTTAATTTTTAGTTCTATAACTTTCCATGCATTTTTTTCTTTTGCAAGACCTTTTTTCCACTTTCTGATTTTCTGAACAAGATCCTTCTGTCTCTTGGTATGCATGAATGATGTTTACTTTTCTTCTTCGGTATATATTTTTCCACTATTATCTCCAATATTTTATATAATATCTCCGTATTTACCCTTATGTCATCACTTACGAAAATGTTATCCCAATCTTTGTTTAATTCTTCATTAATTTCTGACCATTTTATATTTTTACTGTAGAAGTTGTATTTTCCATATCCTTCCCACTTTTTCATTTCTTGCTTATCCTCTATTTTCACTTGCTTTGGAATGAACTGTTAAATTCTATGACATTATGGTCTGAAATACTCGCATTATAAACTATTATTTCTTTAACATAATTCATCTCGTTCACAAATACTAGGTCTAAAGTATTTTCCTTTCTTTTGTTGGCAGGTGATTTATTTGTTGAAGTGTGTATTCTAGTAGCATATCTAATAGCTTTTCAAATTGCCTCTATCTTCTGCACTACTATTACTCTCTTTTTTATATGTATAAGTACAACCACAATCTCCTATCGTTTCTTTTCCATTCTACGAAAGGAAAGTTGAAGTCACCAGATAGGAGAATAGTCCAGTCCTTGTGATTTCTACATATATCATCCAATTTTTCAATTATTAAGTCAAACTCTTTAGTATTAGGAGGTCTATATATTACTATGTTCATCAATTTTTCAGATTCAAATTCTACCGCTATTAGTTCACATTCTGAGTTACTATATTTCTCATATATTTTTCCTTGTTTTTTGTCTTTCCCACATATATTGCGGTTCCCCCTTGATTCCTATTTTTTCTATCTGATCTATAAGTTTGGAACCCTTTTTTTTATTTGATCATCATTCCAGTCTCTTGGGAATACCAGGTTTCACTTATATTCATTATATCTATTTTCTTTTCATTTTGGTTAGTTCTTCTAAGTACTCTATTTTTCTTTTTGAGTTACTCGTACTCTGCGCATTCAAACCCTGCGCTTCATCACTATGATGGTTTTGCGTGTTTTCTCCTTCATTTAATACTGATAGTAATAAGGATTTTCCCATGTCTCTTTCCTGTTCTGGTATGTTGTTCTTTTTTTCATTTCAGAAATTCTGACATTAAAAAATCCAACTTTTCATAATATTTGATCTTCCTCATCATAATTATTAATTTTGTGTCTGAATCTGCAATTTTCTCCGTTTCTGCAATATCCTCTTGCATAATAAATACAGTTATTATCTCTTGAGTAGAATTTCGGAGCTGATGCTTTGAAATTTTTTGCTGACACCTCTGCATATCTCATTGGTGGTTTGCTTTTCTCTTTTACCTGATATTCTTGATTTCTCTCTTTATTTGTTTCTTTCTTATTTTGGATTTTATTATTGGTGGTTATTTATTGATTATGATTCATGGCTACAGGGTGCATATATTTGCATTTTTTTGTCGAACTTACATCCTTTTCCTTCTTTTAGGTTTTTACATATTTTTGATGCAGATCTCTGCAATCATCCCCATATCCATCTAAGTATGCACATTTACCATATATTTCATAGTTTTGACATATCTTAGGATGTTTGTAGTAACATCTTTCTCCAAATCTGCAATTCCCTCTTTTCAAAAGGTTGCAGATTTGTCTTTCTTGTCTATTTTTTCCTCTTTCCCGTCATTGTATAGATCTGGGTAGAGCCTCTCGGGATTTGCTTTTCTGTTGTCATATCGTAATTTATTTCTTCGTAGGTATGCTGCTTTATTATTGCCTCATATGTAGTATCAATGAGTATCTCTGCATCCATACTTTTATCTTGTTGTTTGTTTCCTTATTTTTTTCTGTCATTTCATTTTTGTTTACTTTTCTTCCCGTTTTCCTCTTCTTCTTTTTCTTCTTCTTCCTTCCTCTTCTCTTCTCTTCATCCTCAACTATTTGTACATTCAATCTTGATTTAATAACATTGTCTATCCATGATAGACATGTTGAACAAAAAAAAAAATTTCTTGTATCTTTTCTCAAATCTTGTATTACCTCAGCACACTGTGGATGGGTCGGAATGTTGCATGCAGCACATTTTCTGATTAGGTTTTGTGGATTGACTATGCTATTACCAACCTTACACAGTTTGCATGCTTTTGGCATTCTTTTTCCTAATGCATCAATTAGTATATTCACAAGATTCACCTTATTCATTTTCTTTGTCGGAATATGTTGGTTTTATGTATATTTTCTTTATGAGTCTCTTGACCACTTGGATTTTATTTGGAACTTCTTCAATTATTTTCAAGATGTTTTCATTAGATTTGTTCCAGTTTGAAGGATTATATCCTTCTAATATATCTATGAATGCTTTTGTATCTTTTTGGTTAGGACTGTTGCTGATTTCATAGATGAGAAATGCCAGTTCCCTTCCTGCTACCTCATCGTATTGCGAATCTGCTAAACACGCCAAATTACGCCACCTTTTCCCGCAGTTGGAACTTACTGCCATCTTGTTGTCTGATTTATAGTATTACACTTGATAAACTAACTTAGAAGACGCTTTATCCTACTATTTTCACACTAATCTTATCACCGATAGTTCACGAACACTTCTAGATATTTCTCAAATTCTAGTCGTATGTTAAACTTGTGATATCTGTTGATTATTGTGACTTTCACGCGGGTACGTCTCACCAAGCAAGATGGCTACTACGAGAGAGAGAGAGAGAGAGGAGAGAGAGAGAAAAAAAATTAACTTGTTGGAGAACTAGTCACTTTGGACAGTTATTTCTCTCTCTCAATTAACCTCTCATGGAGAATTAGTCACTTTGGACTGTTATCTTTATCTCTCTCTCTCTCTCTATCCTGGAGAGAGAGAGAGAGAGAGAGAGAGAGAGAGAGAGAGAGAGAGAGAGAGAGAGAGAGATATTGACCTCTGATGGAGAACTAGTCGCTTTGGACTGTTATCTCTATCTCTATCTATCAATTTCTCTCTCTCTCTCACTCTCTCTCTATCCTGGGAGAGATGAGAGAGAAGAGAGAGAGAGAGAGAAACCTGTTTGGATCTCGACGTAATCGGACAGTCTTCCAAAGATCAAAGATCACGAACGAAATTTTGTCGAATGTCTCACATCTATAGGGTCAACATTCTAACCTTCCGAAGGAGGCCATTAGATATTCCACGAAATTGATCTAGGGTCTGTTTACTTCTCTGAATTCCAAGGAATTCCATGGTATTCCTCTTCCAAATGATAGATCTGTATAATTCAGTTAAATGTTTATCTTTTTAACAAGGCAATTTCACATAGAGCGCTGAAAACGTGTATCGTATTTAAAAAAAACGAAGTAAAAATAATGCATTCCAGTTTTCTGTACAACGTATAATCCATGCCACTGAACAAAGATCTATCTTTCGGTGTTCTCGGTATGATGCTGTATGAGCCACGGCCCATAAAACTTTAGCCATGGCCCAGTGATGGCCTGGCCTATATCGACGCACGATTATGGCTAACTTTAACCTTGAATAACATTAAAAATATTGATGCTAGAGGGCTGCAATTTCGTATGTTTGATGATTGGAGGGTGGATGATCAGCATACCAATGTACAGCCCTCTGGCCTCAGTAGTTTTTAAGATCTGAGGGCGGACAGACAAACCTGGCACATTAGTTTTCTTTCCCGAAAAAGAAAATTGAAGAATTAATTATTCTGTGGCAAAAAATGTGTAGCTTTTCATGTTATTTAAATGTTTTTTAAAACAGCCATTACTTTATTGGCAGTGAACAGGAATTTCGTACAAAGTTAGGGAAAAGTTATAAAGTTAAGTATATCATAGTTTAACTAGACCACTAACCTGATTAACAGCTCTCCTAGGGCTAGCCCGAAGGATTGGATATTTGTACATTGCTGGGAACCAACTGGCTACCTAGAAAAGGGACCTACAGCTTATCGTGGGATCCAAACCACGTTATATCATGAAATTAAGTTTCTAATCACCAGAAACAAATTTCTCTGACTCCACGTTGGCAGAGCGGAGAATCGAACTCGGGACTACCGAATCGGTAGGCGAGCCTGTAAACCACTCGTTTGTTTGTTTGTTGGTGTGTATGGTGTTTTTACGTTTGCATGGAACCAGTGGTTATTCAGCAACGGGACCAACGGTTTTACGTGACTTCCGAACCACGTCGAGAGTGAACTTCTATCACCAGAAATACACATCTCTAACCCCTCAATGGAATGCCCGTGAATTGAACTCCCGGCCATCGAGGTGGCAGGCCAAGACCAAACCGACCACGCCACTGAGGCGTTCGAAAGCGGCTCGTCCAACGAGGAATTGGTTAACAGTTATAAAGCATATTGATGTAGTAAGGTTCAGAAATGAGTTTGTGATTTAGACTCTAGTATATTGACATCAACCGTGCATCCGATGTCTAGGACAGTCCCTTACGATGCTCCTGATTGGCTGTTCATAAGCCAATCACAGGGCTGGAAACTCCCAGTCTCTCTCGAGAGTTCACATAGGCAGTATATATGTTCCATCTCTCTTTAGACATAAGTCTTTCAAAAGTATCCTTGAGAAGAGGTGGAACATACATTCTGCCTACGTGAACTCTCGAGAGAGACTGAGGAGAGTTTCCAGCCCTGTGACTGGCTTATAGACAGCCAATCAGGAGCATCGTAAGGGACTGACCTAGACATCAAATGCACGATTCACGACGTTCAATGAGGCGTATAATTCCTATTGAAGCAGCCATCACGGAAATTATTTGAATCTCGATGATAGAAAGTGATAATTACTATTCGTGGTTATTAAAACCAGTCGAAGCCTCAATTTCTCATTTCCAATCACACGAGCAATTATTCCTAGCTTCGGGATTACACTGAACTATTATTAATTATCTAGCCGATGTTATTTCGTCGAACTAAACCGAAGTTTTGTACGAAGCTCAACAATTGTGATTTGTGATCCCGTAGTTTTGTAGAATAACGATAATATCACCATGAGTTGAATATAGAACTTAGCCCAAAAGCCCTGAAATGGAAACTGACAGTGGAAGGTTTGAAAGGCGTAACAGGAGGAAAACCTCAAAACAGTTGCACTAAGAATCAAGTGTTAGGAGAGGGTTAAGGAAAGTACTATGGAAGAAAGAGAATATGAAAGGAGGTACAGTAAAAGGAATGAAAGTGGTTGCAGCTAGGGGGCTGAAGGCACGCTTCAAAGAACCTCAAGTAATGCCTACAGTGCACCACATGAAGTCCACTGACGGCACTACCCCCCTATGGGAAATATTACTATTAATTGCAATACTAGTAACATCAAATTGAATATAAACAAACTATAAAAACATGTGACAAAAAGGCTTCCAAGACATCATGACAGCAGAAATGATCCAGCTCTGAACTTTCATGGTCATGTATGTATATGTATATGTATGTTTGTGTATGCGTGTGTAGGTACACACACACACAAACCACACCAGGCAAATGAGGACGTCACCGTTTAATTATTTCTCATGAGATTTATAATTTCCGGCTAATTAATACGTCTTGTGCATGCACAAAGCCTTGCCAAGTTCATTCAAGAATTTTGGGAGATGATCTCAACCAGGTGCTGTCTCGGGCCATCAGCTTTAAGGAAAATTTCATAGAACTCTCTCTCTCTCTCTCTCCATTACCAAGTGAAATTAACATAGAATACTGATTTTGTAGATAGTCTATAATTCACTGTATCTATTGCACTACTTCGTGAATTATCTTAGTACAATTGCGTTTGTTTGTTTCTTATAGCTATATACTAAATCAGACTATCTTGGGGACAGTCACTGTCTTTCAAGATAGTCCCTGTCTTTCAAGATAGTCACTATCTTTCAAGACAGTCACTATCTTCTAAGATAGTCACTATCTTTCAAGACAGTCACTATCTTTCAAGAAATATAGTCAGTGTCTACTATAGTGACCATCTTTCAAGATAGAGATTATCTTTCACAATAGTTCCTATCTTCCAAGGCAGTCCCTACCTTTCAAGATAGTCACTTGCTTTTGAGACGTCTTATCAAAGTGACGATTCGAGTAAAAATCAAGGTAATGAAGAAGTGTTTTTATTCAACTTAAAAGCATTTTTACTGGCAATATCGTCCTCCATTTCTGAAGCGAATATCTTATTACGAAACAATCTTATTTACGAGGGACGTGTGAAGCCAAAGACGATACATTTAATGGAGGGAAAACAGGAGAGAGGAATTCGTTTTTTTTTAAAAAACAAAATTAAAAACTTTTTGATAAACTGGAGAAGGAGGAAGAATCCGAAAGTCTCAACATTGCAAGATTATTATTATCCACGTTCAAGCAAAAGTCTGTCACTCGCACCAAAAGAAAAAAAATATATATCAG
>NC_087205.1:971015-998515 GCF_015104395.2 Macrobrachium nipponense | reverse complement strand
ACCGACGAAGTAACAGAGAGGACGGAATAGGTAGAAAAGATTAGACAATGGATGGAGCCGATTACAGAGAGAACAAAGATCCCCTCCATGAAAAGCCCCACCCCAACACCAAGAAATTTAAGGCAGAAAACAAGTGAGGACAATGAAATAATGGGCATAATACACAACCACAGTATCACAGAAACAAATAACTTGGCATATGCAGGAGCAAGATTAGTAGCAGAACTGATGGGGATACGAACACCAACACCACCAGCACAACCAACCCAACAAATAAAACAGCAACCTCCTTGGAAAAGGCGCCTGGAAAAGCAAATCATGGTGAAGAGATCTGACTTGAGTAAACTTAAAGAGATGGCAGAAAAAAGACTAAGAAGCAATCAAACCAGGGAGGAACTCAACGAGAAAAACAAAGTACAAGAGAGGGGACTAAACAACACAATAGAATATGTAAATCAGAGGCTTAAGGCCAAAGCACATAAGATCCAACGGTACATGAACAGGAATAAGGGATACCAACAAAACAAACTATCGGAACCAACCAGAAAAGACTATACAGCCAACTAAGAGGGGAAGACAACCACCCAGAAATTCCTGAAATCGAACCAAGTAAGAGACTCTGGGAAAACATATGGAGCAATCCGGTTTCACACAACAAACATGCAACATGGCTCCAGGAAGTCAAGAAAGAAGAAACAGGGAGAATAAAACAAAGATTCACAGAGATCACGACAGACACAGTCAGACACCAACTAAAGAAAATGCCAAACTGGAAAGCCCCAGGTCCCGATGAAGTCCATGGATACTGGCTCAAAAACTTCAAGGCTCTACACCCACGAATAGCAGAAACAGCTCCAGCATTGTATCACAAATCACCAAGCACCCAAATGGATGACCACAGAAGAAACATCCTTAGTACAAAAAGACAAGAGTAAGGGAAATATAGCCAGTAACTACAGGCCTATCACCTGCCTACCAATAATGTGGAAGTTACTAACAGGTATCATCAGTGAAAGGCTATACAACTACCTAGAGGAGACAAACACCATCCCCAACCAACAGAAAGGCTGCAGAAGGAAGTGTAGGGGCACAAAGGACCAGCTCCTGATAGACAAATGATAATGAAGAACAGTAGGAGAAGGAAAAAACAACCTAAGCATGGCATGGATAGGACTATAAGAAAGCCTTCGACATGATACCACACACATGGCTAATAGAATGCCTGAAAATATAATGGGCAGAGAAAACACCATCAGCTTCCTCAAAAAAATACAATGCGCAACTGGAATACAATACTTACAAGCTCTGGAATAAGACTAGCAGAGGTTAATATCAGGAGAGGGATCTTCCAGGGAGACTCACTGTCCCCACTACTCTTCATAGTAGCCATGATTCCCATAACAAAAGTACTACAGAAGATGGATGCCGGGTACCAACTCAAGAAAAGAGGCAACAGAATCAACCATCTGATGTTCATGGACGACATCAAGCTGTATGGGTAAGAGCATCAAGAAAATAGAATCCCTAATCCAGACTGTAAGGATTGTATCTGGGGACATCAGGATGGAGTTTGGAATAGAAAAAATGCGCCTTAGTCAACATACAAAAAGGCAAAGTAACGAGAACTGAAGGGATAAAGCTACCAGATGGGAGCAACATCAAACACATAGATGAGACAGGATACAAATACCTGGGAATAATGGAAGGAGGGGATATAAAACACCAAGAGATGAAGGACACGATCAGGAAAGAATACATGCAGAGACTCAAGGCGATATTCAAGTCAAAACTCAACGCCGGAAATATGATAAAAGCCATAAACACATGGGCAGTGCCAGTGATCAGATACAGCGCAGGAATAGTGGAATGGACGAAGGCAGAACTCCGCAGCATAGATCAGAAAATCAGGAAACATATGACAATACACAAAGCACTACACCCAAGAGCAAATACGGACAGACTATACATGACACGAAAGGAAGGAGGGTTAGGACTACTAAGTATAGAGGACGCGTCAACATTGAGAACAGAGCACTGGGGCAATATCTGAAAACCAGTGAAGACGAGTGGCTAAAGAGTGCATGGGAAGAAGGACTAATAAAAGTAGACGAAGACCCAGAAATATACAGAGACAGGAGAATGACAGACTGAACAGAGGACTGGCACAACAAACCAATGCACGCACAATACATGAGACAGACTAAAGAACTAGCCGGCGATGACACATGGCAATGGCTACAGAGGGGAGAGCTAAAGAAGGAAACTGAAGGAATGATAACAGCGGCACAAGATCAGGCCTAAGAACCATATATGTTTTTTTTCAAAGAACGATAGACAGAAATAACATCTCTCCCATATGTAGGAAGTGCAATACAAAAAATGAAACCATAAACCACATAGCAAGCGAATGCCTGGCACTTGCACAGAACCAGTACAAAAGAGGCATGATTCAGTGGCAAAAGCCCTCCACTGGAGCCTGGTGCAAGAAACATCAGCTACCTTGCAGTAATAAGTGTACGAGCACCAACCTGAGAGTGATAGCAAAACGATCACGCAAAGATCCTCTGAGACTATGGTATCAGAACGGATAGGGTGATACGTGCAAACAGACCAGACGTGACGTTGATTGACAAAGTCAAGAAGAAAGTATCACTCATTGATGTCGCAATACCATGGACACCAGAGTTGAAGAGAAAGAGAGGGAAAAAATGGACAAGTATCAAGATCTGAAAATAGAAATAAGAAGGATATGGGATATGCCAGTGGAAATCGTACCCATAATCATAGGAGACACTAGGCACGATCCCAAGATCCCTGAAAAGGAATCTAGAAAAACTAGAGGCTGAAGTAGCTCCAGGACTCATGCAGAAGAGTGTGATCCTAGAAACGGCACACATAGTAAGAAAAGTGATGACTCCTAAGGAGGCAGGATGCAACCCGCCGGAACCCCACACTATAAATACCACCCAGTCGAATTGGAGGACTGTGATAGAGCAAAAAAAAAAAAAAAAAAAAAAAAAAATAATAATAATAATAATAAAAATAATAATAATAATAATAATAATAATAATAATAATAATAATAATAATAATAATAATAATAATTAATAAGAATCATAAATTGATTTTAGGTTAGTTGAAAAAAGTATATTTAAATTATCAAAAGCTATGATAAACTAGCTTATAAGAGTCAAAATACCTGTTAAGGTTATGTATATATCTCTCTCTCCAGGCGAGATTAAAATGTAAAAATTTTGTAGCCAGCCTACTCTCTCTCTCTCTCTCTCTCAGTTTCAACATGCTAAGCGCATATTAAGTTATTAAAAAGTGTTTAAATGTACAAAAGTACACACTTGAACAATAGTGCAAAAGCACTTGTGTTTCTCTCTCAAAATCTGATCCGAGCACACAAAGTGCATAAAAGTGATTAAAACCAGGTCGAATGCACTGAAGTACACCCTTGAACAAGATGCAAAACACCTGCCCAATTTTATCCGAGGCTGTATATGTCGAGCAATATAACCGTTTGCTTTTCATTTGTACAACCTGCTGCTGCTGGTACAGAGCATATGTCAGCGTATATTAATAAGTTTGAGGGAGGACGCTTTGAAATGGTAATAGCTGAAGATGAATGTTTACTCAGAATCTGTGATATTACAGTTTTTAATGAAATGCCCTTGTGACAGATGGGAGTCTATTCTTAGATATTAAAAATTCAAGATCTTCAGAAATTAGGTTTTAAGAGATACTCTTTTGGAAACTAGTTGATATTCTTTATGTTTTGTTCATTTTGGTCGAGTTTTATACTTGGATAATTAAGAGCGTCTGCCTAGCTTTACGCTTCAGCAAATTAGATACCTACTACAGAGGGCCGTGTAGGGACTGGTGTTTTATGAAAATACTTAATACCTCTTAAAATATGGCAATATTCATATATTAAACCCATTTCTGAAACCAGTACTGCCAGTAGGAATGTGCTACGCGGGTCAATACTTCCTTGTGGAACACTTATTTTCATTTCCTAATTTTCTGAATGTGTAATATTGATTTGAACTTAGAAACTTGGGTCTAAATTTCTATTGATTCATGAAAGTAGCCTCACCATTCTCATGTAGCATTTCAAATATAGCTTCTTATGTAGTAACTACTGCATACTTTATATGCCAATAAATCTGATTGGTATAATGTAAATTTATGAATCTACTGGAACTTTTTGCTCATATACTTAAAATAATCGTCCAAAGTCTCTCTTTACTAACTATATGATTGGTAATTTAACAAGAAAATTGCCAGTGGTAAACCTTGAACTATTATTAACAGGACCCTAAGTTGGCTCTAGTTCGAATAAAAATTCTTATACTTAGCCGTGTCACATTCAAGGCTTATTTGATCAACCTAAAGTTTTACTATTAATAGTTTGAGAATCAATCTTTGTACTATAAATTTACCATCAATGCTACTTATTCCACATGCTGGCAAATAATGTTTACTGATTTAAACTTCTAGCTAGAGAACTAAATGGAGAATTTTTATACGTACTAAACAGCAGCATGAGTAAAGAAATTTGAAGTTCAAATTCATTTCGATTGAATTAAGATTCGTGAAAAGCAAAATAAACCAGAGTAGTACACCCTCGTGTTAATATAAGATATTAAAACTCACCTATTTTTTTGTATTACAGTACCCCCTCTTGTTAATACACCATTTCTAAAAATTAGACAGCTCATGGATTTCATATTTACCAATACCAAGAAAGAATGTGTATTCCATTCAAACAAATTTCCAAGAATCATGAAAACGAAGCTGAATAATTCATATCTAAACATATCCTCAATTTCATTTTTCAGATTTCCATTGATACAAACTTCAAATACTTTTTGACCAACCAATCAATATTTTACCATAAATTCATATTTGACCAGCAACAAATTCATAATTGACCATCAGTTAACTTTCCTATATTCCATGACCAGCAATCAATTTGTCTGGATTTTTGTCAGGCCACAAATTAGATATGGCTAGTACTTTATTAGCCTTGTTTACTGCACAACTTCTATAGGAA
Source organism: Macrobrachium nipponense (assembly GCF_015104395.2). Taxonomy (NCBI): domain Eukaryota; kingdom Metazoa; phylum Arthropoda; class Malacostraca; order Decapoda; family Palaemonidae; genus Macrobrachium; species Macrobrachium nipponense. The sequence continues at coordinate 993,454 of NC_087205.1, read as the reverse complement.
AGGATTCAGTAAAAATTGTTTAAATGAATAAAACTGTTTAAAGATTCTTTAAAATACTTTATCTCGCCTCTAAGATACCACTTGAAAGAGCCTCCTATGAGAGATTGATTTTATTCATAATTTATATGTCAAACCACAAGAGCATAACATCCCAACTGCAGGTCCTTCCACCTTAATTTCTTTGCCGATAGCCATGAAAATGGTTAGTTGACACCACTAAGTTGCTAAATATTATTCAGAGGAAAAAATAACAATATGCTATATCTAACTAAATTGGGTTCATTTACTCAATGGAGGCACCACAACTATTCATTACAAAGTCACTGGTACCTAAAACTTCTATAACAGTAAGTTTTGTAAAGCCAAAAGTTTTATGTACAAACATTTTTTTTTTCTACACAAATCAGTTTTGTAAAGCCATAAGATTTATTAAACTACATAAAACAGGATGGTAGAAAACACCTTTCAAAATTTATCAATTTGGATATTTATGGAGACCTATTAGAATGCAAGAAGACTCTTTATTATATATTTGCATAGGATTATAGAATGCATAGCTTTAAAACTAGTGTTTTAAATTACTAATTAAATCAATTTTTTGGCATGGCATAAACTAAAGGCAAAACTTGGTGGGCACAAGACTAGAGGCAATAAAACAAATTAAAGCATAATGTGAAATATGTAGCATAATATAAAGCACACTGTGGCATAACTAAAGCTTATCAATATCCGAGCTCCATTCTCACCTAAATTATAAAGCGATTGTGGGCTTAAAGCCATTATTCTTGATTGAATAACCAAAGTATTCCGCTTCCCTGGTCTTATAAAGGACTTCCCACTAAGCCTAACCTGCAAATAAAAGAAAGCTGTAAAAAAAGTATTGGCAATTGAAGTACAATTATATTAAATCTAACATTCTGTAGTCTTAACTCGTTGAAATGAAGATTAATAAAATTAAACTTTTTAAATTTTACAAACTCCAATGAATTTAGGTTCAGATATATACTTCAATTTTACTTTTACTCTTTAAAAGCCTCTGAACAGAACTAAAAAAAGCTCAAAGCCAAGAAATTTTATTACAAATGCTAAATACTGGGTAAAAATTGAAGGGGACTTTTGAGGCCTGCTAGGCAAATCTAGTAAAAGTTACTTAAAAGAATCAAGACAAAGGAATATTACAGGATTTTATTACACTTAATACAATAAAAATAGCTCTTTACAATGTACGTATAGTTTGCATGGGTCTTAACAGTCACATTCTATGCTTTAAACTAAATACTATATTAGTCTTAAAGCTTCCGTTTCAAGTTTCAAAGTTAGTTTAAAATGATGTATGAGTTAAAATGAAGTATGAAAAAACTAAAGTTGAACTTTATTATATTACCTGCTGCTCTTCCGCTCGTACTGTTACAGTATCTATGGGTGTTCCCTCTGGACGAACTATACCCGAGAGACCATGAGACGTATCACTGTTGTGCACAATGACATTCTGAGATGCATCACAAACACTCCACGCTACCACTCCGCCACACAGATGTTCTTAGAAAACCACCTGGACAATTTAAAAATCATTGTAAGGCGAACAATGTCCAGCCTGGTAACCCGAGTGAGAAACAGCGGCAACTCGCTCATACAAAGCATCCTAAGGAGTGAAGCAAGAAGAAGATCTAAATAGTGGGAAAGATGGGAAAATGAGGCCTTTGTCCCCTAAAGGACTTAATCTCTGTATTAGCAAGATGTCATCTGCAGATTTTGTCATTATTATATTTATTGCTGATATTTTATTTTTTCATTATTTCTGTGATTACTATCAAGTTAAAGTTATATATATATATATATATATATATATATATATATCTATATATATAAATATATATAGTATATATAATATATTATATATACATTCAATTTATGTATTTAGCCCTCTGGACCAGACTACTGTAACCACCTAAGGTCTCTAGTGAAATTTAAGCTATATAATTTGTGCACTAACTGTTATAACTCTCAATGCATTTTTTTTTCTCACCATTATTATTACTATTACCAGTATTATGATTACTATCTTTTATGCTACCTCAGCTATTTTGTGGATAAGTGCCGATTACTAATTTTTTCCTGTCATGTTGACTCATATATCTAGATTGTGTATGTTACTGTGTATTTTGTATGTTCATTGTATATGGTCTTGAACCGAAAAAAACAAAAACAAGGAATACTTATTATTAGTTATTATTATTTATTATTCTTATTATTTATTATTATTGATTATTATTATTAGTTATTATTATTATTATTATTAGTTATTATTATTATAATACAGTTATATTACTTTTTTAAAATGAAGTACGAATTAAAATGAAGTATGAAAACACTAAAGTTGAACTTTATTATATTACTTGTAATACAGTTAAATTACTTTTTTTAAATGCTATGCAAAGAAAAGGTACTTTAGATTTTGAAGTTTGCATACATTAATTTAATCTGATGCAAAATTAAATAAAAAGTTTGGAAATACAAAGATTACAACTCAAGAAAAATTATTCTTGAAAAATAATTACTATATGGAACTTTTTTTTACAAAAAAAAAAAAAAAAAAATTGGAAAATAAAAGTTTTATTGACAAGTATTTAATCGACAAAAAATAAAAAAAATAAAAATCTTGTCAATTCCACAGAAAAGCAGAAGTTAAACCACTGAAAGGAAGAACTCAAATTCACTGAAAAGCATAAAAAAAGTAAAATTCAAAGAAGTGAAAATAAATAAATAAATAAAAAAGTCAAATAAACCAAATTAAAAGGTGAAAAGTAATAAAAATTAATTAATAAAACTTCAAATCCCCAATTAAAGTAGAAAAAATACCAAAAAAGTGACATCATAATTAGCACTTCAGAATATTGAAAAATCTCAAAACCATAAACTATCATTATATTTGCACTTAATAATAATTTCTTCAAACTACATACATACATACATACATATGTATGTATACATTACATACATACATACCATACATACATACATACATACATACATACATACATACACTACATACATACATACATACATACATACATACATACATACATACATACATATATATATATATATATATATATATATATATATATATATATATATATATATATATATATATATATAAATATTCTTAGGCATTTATTTATTTTTAAACCATAGACTAAAATATTCTTTATCTAATAAGCATTAACATGATATTGTTATGATACAATAAAGTTTTGTACATACTTACCCGGCAGATATATACTTAGCTATAGACTCCGTCGTCCCCGACAGAAATTCAAATTTCGCGGCACACGCTACAGGTAGGTCAGGTGATCTACCCTCCCGCCGCTGGGTGGCGGGACTAGGAACCATTCCCGTTTTCTACTCAGATTTTCTCTTCCACCTGTCTCCTGAGGGGAGGCTGGGCGGGCCATTAATCATATATATCTGCCGGGTAAGTATGTACAAAACTTTATTGTATCATAACAATATCATTTTTGTACATGCAGCTTCCCCTGGCAGATATATACTTAGCTGATTGGCACCCTTGGTGGTGGGTAAGAGACAGCTAAATAATAAAAATAGAAACAGGAAACAACACATGTTGTAGGTCAAAGACCTTGGTTCCTACCTGATTGGGCAGAAGACTTCATGGATACTGTCTATGAGTCTGCTTTGCCTCAAGAGCTTCAGCAAGGTAGTGACCTATGACTGAGAGCTCTTCTGGATCTTGTCAATGGGGGCTTACCCACTTACATGACAGAACCTTGTTAGGATCTTTGTCCATGGGGGCTAACCCACTTACATGACAAAACTTTTGCCTCTGGCACTATCAAGGAGCACAAAACCAATCCCGACCACCTGACCAACTCTAACCCGTGTTAGAGCTAACAATTGAAAGGAGTTACCACTTAACCCTCTTTCAAACAAATATAAAAACAACACCAAATTAAAAATAAAATTAAACTAAACTAACAAGGATTAGTCTCATCTCCCAGTCCCAGCACTGAAACTGCAGATACGTAGGGCCCCAACGATAAGCACTTATTGTAAGTCACTCTCATATCTCTCAAGTAGAGAGAAACAAACACTGAGTTGCATCTCCAGTATGTAGAGGCTACAATATTGTTCAGCGACATTCTTCTGAAACGCCAGAGATGTCGCAATGGCCCTTACTTCATGTGCTTTAACTCTAAGGAGTTTAAACTGTTCATCATAAAGAACACCAGAGCGTTCTTAGAAATGGGTCTTCTTGGATCTCTGACAGAACACCAGAGACTCTTTAGGTTGCCCTTAATCTTCTTTTTTCTTCTTTCCAGGTAGAATTTAAGGGTCCTGACAGGGCACAGGGATCTCTCTCTCTCTCTTCCCACTAAGGGTGAGAGCCCTTTGACCTCAAAACTTCAAGGCCAGGGTTAGGAGGGATTCTCGTTCTTCGCTAATAACCAAGGTTTAAAAGAGCAGATTGCCGACTCTCCTTTAAACCCTACTCTAGCATCCAGAGCCTGAAGCTTGCTAACTCTTCTAGCAGTCGCCAGTGCTAAAAGAAACAGAGACTTTCTGGTCAGGTCCCTGAAGGACGCCTGTTGAGGGGGTTGGAACTTGTCCGATACTAGGAACTTGAGAACCACATCTAAGCTCCAACTAGGCGGTCTAGAGTACTAATTCTTAGTCGTCTCAAAAGATCTGATAAGATCCTGCAGATCTTATCCTCTGCGATATTCAGGTCCCTGTTCCTGAACACCGCGGATATCATAATTTCTTCGTCCTGCACCATCTCCGAAACACTTCCCACTTCGACTGGTAGACTCGCAAGGTTGATGACCTGTGGGCTCTGGCGATCGAGCTAGCAGCCTTGCGCGAAAAGCCTCTCGCTCTGACAAATCTCTCGATAATCTGAAGGTAGTCAGGCAGAGAGCAGGGAGGTTTTAGCAAAACCTGTCAAAGTGGGGTTGTCTGAGCAGATCTCTCCTGAGTGGAAGAGATCTGGGGAAGTCCACCGTCCATTCCAGTACCTCTGTGAACCATTCCTGAGCGGGCCAAAAGGGAACGACCAGAGTAAGTTTCGTTCCTGTTGAGGGGACAAACTTTCACAATACTTCCCCCAAAATCTTGAATGGAGGAAACGCGTAACCGTCTATCCCTGTCCAGTCTAGAAGGAGTGCATCTACCGTTATTGCTCTTGGATCCGAAATGGAGGAGCAAAAGTTGTCCAGTCTCTTGTTCTAATTCGTGGCAAAAAAGGTCTATGTGTGGTCTGCCCCCAAAGGCTCCACAACATCTGGCAAACGTCTTGATGGAGAGTCCATTCTGTGGGGAGGACTTGATCTCTCCTGCTCAGCAGGTCCGCCCTTACGTTCTTCTCTCCCTGAACAAATCTGGTGAGAAGTGTAATTTCTCTCTCCTCTGCCCACAGCAACCGGTCTCTTGCTGTTTCGTACAGGGAGACGTAATGAGTCCCTCCCTGTTTCCTTATATATGCCAGAGCCATGGTGTTGTCAGAGTTGACCTGGACCACCGAGCCTCTGACTTCTGGTTCGAAACTCCTCAGGGCCAGGAAGACTGTATTCAACTTCTTGTTGATGTGCCAGTTCACCTGGTCCCCCTTCCAGGTGCCTGACACTTCTTTTGCCCCTAGTGTTGCTCCCCATCCCGACTCTGAGGCTTCTGAGAACGACACTAGGTGCGGTTCCGGCTTTTAGAAGAGACAAGCCCTTGTTCATTCTGAGTGGGGAAAACCACCAACTCAGCTCCTTTTTACCCCTTCCAGGTTCGGGAAGGTGTCCGCAGCGAAGTTCTTGGTACACTTGAACTAAGTCTACACCGTAGTTCGTAACTGACCCGGCCGCTCTGACAGCTGCCGACTGACTGCATTCGGTATCGAGGTAAGTTGTCCAAGAATCCGAGCAAGTCACGTGACCTTCGCCTTTGAAGGGTTATGCCAAGAGACCATAAAAATCGTATATTTATTTGTCACCGATGCCGGATGGCAAGGTGATGATTCTGTTAAGGCATGCGCCCAACAGGTGAAAGTCAATTGCCTTCTAGAGACCGAGGTTCCTGATGGCAAGACATTCTCATAGTAGTTGAATCTCAGCTAAGGAGAAACAACACTATGTGCCGTAGAAGACGAAGGAGGACAAAGAATGCAACGTACTTCTTCACAGCCGAATCGAGAGAAAGATTCTCAAGATTCTGAACCCGTGCTTACCAATGACTGAAAACGCTAACCTCTATTTCATTGCTGTCTGGTGAGAAGTCGTAATTGCTATGAAAGCAGGGCGTTTTTCAGTAATGAAAAACCCCGGGAAGTACTGCCTGCAGAACTGCTTCTCATGGGTTGAACATTTGGAAGCAGAGCTGTCAGGCCTGGGAATAGGCGATGTCTTCCAATACATCTGTTAATTCGGGGTGAACAATGAACAATTGCACACCTACGAATAAGAGATATATTTTGAAGACAAACTCCGATGTCTGAAGAAAAAACATTCCGCATTATTGCAGTGCAATCCAGCGGTAGACAGACTTCTGTACAGACTTCTGCTACAGTGCGGTAAACAGAAAAAAGAAAGAGTCCAAGAGATATCTCTGTTGAAAATTTCTCGCAATGTCGAAGGCGATGAAACCAAGCATCACAGCAGTAGATGGTCATTCATGTATGATCGAATCCCCGTTAATCAGAGACTTAAGTCTGTGATTGTTGGGCAGAGATACGGTTCGGCAGCCAATCATTGCACGGGAGAGAGAAGCATCCGACCGTGCATCTCGGAGAGTCAGCTGGTACCGAGCTGTTATCGCAGTGACAGCAGACTCATACACCGTTAGCTCTCGCCGACTCGTCATCCTGAGCTGCCATGTAATCCATTCCACGAAGGAAATGCGTTCGGCTAGAACCATCGAGCATAAAAATACGCTCGTGCAATTATATTTAAGCGAAACGGATTTCGGTAAATACAAAGCCGAGTTGGTGTTGCCTTGACAAATAACCATAAGTATCTAAAATCGAAACTGGTGGAACTCGTGGAGGTTGCAGGGATCCCCGATTAGCAGTTCAATTAGGATACTCGTTGTCTCGGTCGCCATCCATAGAGCTAACTATAGTATGCGCCTACACCCCGGACAGTTCAACTGCTTAACAGAATCATGTCGCGAAGGTAAAATACGTAGTATTTTTGTAGGTTTCTGTACAACTACCTCCATCCTACATTCTTTTCCCTACGAGGAATGAGAGTAAAGATTGGAGATCGACCGCCTTCGTTCTCTAGTCACGAGAATGAAGGAAAGTCTTTCCCGAAGGAAAGCTTCATTTGTGAACAGAGTACCGAAGAAGACATTTCAAGCTTCTTATCTTATTGGGCAGAAGACTTCATGGACATTGTCTGAGTCTGCTCTGCCTGAAGAGCCTCAGCGAGGTAGTGACCCATGACTGAGAGTTCTTCTGGATCTTGTCAATGGGGGCTTACCCGCTTACGAGACAGAAACTTATAGGATTTTTGTCAATGGGGACTAGCCCACTTACATGACAAAGCCTTTTGGATCTTGTCAATGGAGGCTTATCCACTTACATGACAGAACCTCTAGGATCTTGTCAATGGGGCCAACCCACTTACATGACAGAACCTAATCCAGGAATTCGAGCATTTGGCGGTGTTCTCGAATTTCGAGGTAAAAATTATCGGAGATTCTCGTCTAGCTCATCATGGACCGAGGTTTCCCTTAAGTGTTAAGAGAAAGGTAAAAAACTTGAACACTGCGAGTGCTAGAAATTCCACAGAATCTTAAGCACTCTGCGAAACCCCCACCGAATTCGTCAGACAATCAGCAGTTGGTGGTCCTCTCAATTCCCGTAGAAATCGAGGAAGGGGCAGGATCCCTCCCCAATGACTGGGCTTAAGGCAGGTAGAACCCGAAGGTCTCCACTCGGCAGCGCAGTCCTGAACGTAGAAGAGGCGTTTCTCCGAAGAAAGGCGCCTACCAGGAGTAAGGCGCCTGCTTGAGAAGAGCGCCTGGTAGGCGCAAAAGCACCTGCTAGAAGAGAAGCGCCTGTCAAGAGGCGCCCGCTTGTTAGAAGAGGAGCGGCTAACTGGTGAAGAGCGCCTAACAGGGGAGAGGCTCCTGGAACTTCTCTGTGAAGGGCTCCTGTCCTGAGAGGCACGTCTCTTGTGAGGGGGGAGCCCAGAGCTCTTGATCGGAAGCGTGATGTCCTTCTTGCGAGGAAGGTCCTTAACCAGAGCGCCCATCAACGTAGAAAGTTTCTCCTGGAGGTCCAGAAGGACCCGCTCAGTGGACTTCTCCTGGTCTCCTTTGGGGGGAAGGCAATCTTCCTATCAAAAAAGGCGACTCCTCAGGCGAATCGCAAAAAATGCCTGCTGAGATGAGAGCCTGGCTGGTGCCGCGCATCAGGCTGGAGCCTCGTGGCTGGGCAGCGCCACGCGCCTGGCTGGCGCCTTGCGGCTGGCTTGCGCCGACTTGGAAGAAGAAAAACACTTCCTCAGGATGCCTTTTCTGTGGCGATCCAAGGCAGTCTGGGTCGAGACAATAGAGCCTGCCGAAGGGACGCCTCACAGGTGGGGATTCTCCACAACCTCCTTATGGTTTTCGACATTCCTCCTCCCCAGGCCTGGGAGTTTGGAAGAGGTCTAGGCCTGGGAGCGTTGCGGAGCCAATCAGACGCCCCCTCCACTACACTGGGAACACTGCACAAAAAACTTCCCACAGCACTCTTACCTTCCATTGCAAGCAACTGCAATTCCATCCTACGAATCTCGTTTCATGCCAGAAAAGTACAAATCAAGCTCACTTCGTGAGATAGTTAGAATGGTACTTATACGTTGCATGGAACCAGTGGTTATTCAGCCACGGGACCAACCAACCACTCTGCTGAGGCGCTTCATCTCGAAGACGAATCCGCAGGTTCGAAGAAGGGAGAAGGGGCTGAAAAAGGAGGAGAGGTTGCAACAACTGCATTAAGGTTAGGTTCTAAAGCCGCCTCAACTAGCTCATTAGTATGAGAACTCTGGAGTTACTAGACGAAGCTTTCCTAACTCTGTTCTTCTCTAACTTCCACAAAAAAGAAGAAAGCAACCTCTTCCTCATTCAAAATCTCACATTCAGAACAGGGATTATTAATAGACAAAAAAGTAAGTGATCTATAGAACTACACAACAAACTTCAACAAAGAAGATTCTCATAAGGATTTTCATCATATCGAATGTTTTGTAATAATGACTGTCATTCAGTAACTGCATACAGTACGTATAAATGACTTTTACAAAAGAGCGGTAGTTTCTTATGAAAAACAAAAATTAAATTACTGTAGTCTACAGTGTTAGGATCTACCGAACCCTTCGGTAGTCTAAAGTCACACATTCATTTAACATATTTTAACAACAGTACTAGCGACTGACGCATTAGAGAAACATAAAAAGTTAATAAAGCGTATGCCAAGCCAACGATCCAATACGTCACCAAAAGACAGCCAAAAATTCCACGGCAAGCGAAAAACTTAATCCAAATCAGGAGGAACCAACAACAGGTGTTGTCGGAACCGGCAACAGAGAAAATCTGAGTAGAAAACGGGAATGGTTCCTAGTCCCGCCACCCAGCAGAGGGAGGGTAGACCACCTGTAGCGTGTGCAGCGAAATTTGAATTTCTGTCGGGGACGACGGAGTCTATAGCTAAGTATATACAGTTACCATCCGAGTTACGACCTAGATCCGTTCCGACCAACATGATGTATGTCAGAATGGTCGTTAGTCGAATACCAGCCAAAATGGCCGACACGTGGATTATAAGTACTCAGTTTAAAGCGGAAGATTATACTGTACTCGAGGAAACATATGAATATGAATGTTTGCATTTTTAAGTAACTTTTTTTTTTTTTTTTTTTTCTGTTGGAATAATATTACTGTGTATATATCAAGCTGTTTATTTTATAACTATGCCTTTTAGTTTCACTTTTATTTATAATTTTATCATACTTTTCTGTTGAATAATATTACTGTACAAATGTATATACAAGCTGTTTATTTATCATTTTTATGCCTTTTAGTTTCACTTTTATCATTTTATCATACTTTTTCTGTTGAATAATATTACTGTTGTACATATATACAAGCTGTTTATGTATTTATAATGGTTTATGCCTTTTAGTTTCACTTTTATCATCGAGATATTTTTAATATTATACTGTAGGTCAATGTATTTAGCTTTTTTTTCAGTTGCTTAGTTGATATACTATGTACATACATCTTAATATAATATGGTTTTAGAAATAAAATATTTATTACTGCAGTTGATTTTATTATACAAAAAAACAAATGAAGATCAAAATACGAAAATAGAAAAGTTACAGTTCAAAAGTTAGAAAATACAGTACTGTAGTACAAAATAGAAAATATGTATGCATGTAAAAAAAATAAGCAAAAAAAAACTCTCAAAATTAATGTTCACTAGTGCTTGGTTCAACGTCATCGAGACTTTCTTCATATGCACGGTCGAAAGAAAGATCAGCCGTTAAGTCAGGCGAGGCAGGGGATGGGGAAGGGGTGGTTACAGCGCTGGCTGATGTAGGGGATGGGGTGGCTTCGATGCTGGATGAGGCGGGCTTTTGTGTTCGTTTGACAAACATGCTTAGTGTCATTTGGATCTTCTGCTTTTTCTTCTCATCGTAGATTTCTTTATATGGCCTCATTACTTCTTGCATAGATCTCTCTATCCGGGCAAACAGCTCAACATTCGGATCCATTCCTTTTAATTTATGCAGCATTGTATTAAGCTTTTGTATGGCTTCCGATAATCCCTTTACAGTAAACTTTCGTTTGGGCTCCTCCTCTTCTACAACTTCCTTTTCTGCCTCTCTTCTTTCTTCTTCAGTTTTGCTTTCTTTTTCTATTGCTAACAGTTCTTCATTTGTTATTTCCTCAGGTTCTTCACTTATCAGTTCCTAAATTTCTTCTTCATCACATCCAAACTCAAGTTGCTTTGCCAAGCTAACAATTTTTCCTAGGACGTTGCTTAGTTCCTCTTCGTTATCGAAGCCAACAAAATCTCCAAGGAAACGTTTGCAGCAGTGTTTCCAAATACCATTCATACATTTTTCTGTCACCAAATCCCAAGCTTTAGCGACATGCTTGATGCAATGGTAAATCTTGTACGATTTCCAATAATCGCGCAAAGTCAGCTCAGGGTTTTCATCCACAGCTTCGATGGCTTGGTCAAAGGAAATTCTTAAGTAGTGCGCCTTGAATGTAGAAATCGCACCCTGGTCCATGGGTTGGATTAGGGGGGTGGTATTAGGGGGAAGGAAGACAACGCGCACGTTAGGATGAAGATCATCCAAGTGCGTCGGGTGGCCAGGCGCATTGTCAAGCACTAACAAAATCTTAAACGGAATGCCCTTATCGCTACAATATTGACGTGCCTCAGGAATAAAAGTTTAAAAACCAATCTTCAAACAGTGCTAGCGACATCCAGGCCTTTCTGTTACTTCGGTAATAATCGGGAAGGGTATGTTTGTTCACTTTCTTCAGTGCGCGTGGGTTTTCTGAAAGCGCAATCAAAAAAGGTTTTAATTTATGTCCTGCAATGTTTCCACCGAACAATAGCATGAATCTCTCTTTGATTGCCTTATGCCCTGGTGCACTCGCGAATTCTTTGCTTATGTACTTGCCTTTCGGCATCTTTTTCCAAAACAAGGCAGTTTCATCCACATTAAAAATCTGTTCAGCCAAATATCCTTCTTTCACAATTAGTTTATCAAATTGTTCAATGAATGCCTTAGCAGCAGGCGCATCACTGCTAGCAGCCTCGCCTTTCATCAGAAAGTGGTGCACTTGGTACCGATCTCGGAATCGACGAAACCACCCAGCACTCGCTATAAACTCCAACGAAGCATATTCTTCACCTCTCTTTCTCTTTTAACATTTTAAATAAACTTGTTGCCTTGCTTTGCACTGCTCGCAACATCACTTGCACATTTCTTTGTCTATTATCTTCCAGCCGCGTAAATAGCAACTTTTCCATCTCTGCTATCGGTCCTTCACGCTGTTTGGTGATAATAGTTGACTTGATCGGGGCTGCTCCTTTCACTGCGTCCTTAATCCTTTCCTTGTCCTTTAGAATGGTGGAGACCGTGGAGTGGGAGAGATGGAGACTTCTGCTTATACAATTAACTTTCATCCCACCTTCATATTTCTTGATTACGCCCATCTTCGTCTCCAACGACAGTGCCTTCCTAGCTTTCTTGGCAGAATTGCATTCTGATGAGTCAGACTTTCTCTTAGGGGCCATGGCAAAGGTGTAATGAAAAAATGTTCCTGCTACAATGTTATAGTACTGCTACAATGTCTTGACAGTGAGTGAGGTGGTTGGGATGAGTCTGTCTGGGATGCTGTGCTGCCGGCACTGTCGTAATTGTCATAACGCGCCGCGCACTACGCTACTGCGCTGCCAAACAGTAAACGGCGCCAAATTTAAAAAAATAGACCCGTCGGACACTGTCGTAAATACAGGTGGACGTAACTTGCACGGGTCGCAACTCGGATGGTAACTATCTGCCGGGGAAGTTGCATGTACAAAAGTTACTTTTAAGTCTTAAAAAAGAAAAATTAAAGGCAAATTTACTTATGATTAACATTAAACAATTATGGTACTTTTATTATTATCTAGATAAATTAATGCAAGTTAACTTCTGAAAATGTCTGAGTTAATTTAACACCTGCAAAGTAAAAAGTCAAATCTCTAATGACCCTTCCCATAGTTCTTGAGGACATATGGGACAGGGTATGGGAGGGACCTCCACACCTGCAAGGATACTACTAATATATGGGTTTGGGCAAAAAATTTTTCTACCTCACCCTACGCAATAAACCATGCAGAAGTTTGCGTATTAACGTCACTGTTTTTAAGTCTCCGTAAATCCACAATACTTTACTCCAAAGAGATGTAGTGCTGTAGTGCGCCCATATACCTGAAAAAATCATACTTTATGTAGTACAGAAGTGGTCCTTTAACTTAGCCTAGGCCTTAGAAATATTCAGTCTAAACAGTAATGTAACTTAAAACTAGGCCTTTGAAATATTAGGTCTAAACAAATGTAACTTAGCCTAGGCCTTAGAGTTCAGTCTAAACAGCTACTTAACATAGCCTAGGCCTTGGAAATATTAAATCAAAACAAATGTAACTTAGCCTAGGTCTGAAAACATTCAGTCTAAACAGTAATGTAACCTAGCCTAGGCCTTAGAAATATTCAGTCTGAAAACCCAAGAACACAAACTTTAAACAAACTATTCTAGAAACTCAAAATCTAAACTATAGGGTAAACGACAGAGTGGCTTCATAGCGTCCACCTCGCCCGGAACGCGACCACCCAAAAAAAAGCACTATAATTGTGCCATTATTTCGTAATTTAGGAGAAAACTCTTATTAAAGAGAGTATAGAGGTCAAATTGAGCTGCTTGGATGGGCCACAACTCTTTGTCCGAATTAAAGTACTTCTTCGGGGAAGGTGGCCGCGTTCCGGGAGATGTGGCTGCTAAGTGGCCACTTCATGGTTTACCTTAAATGCACTGAAGCTTAGTCTAGGCTTCAGCAGAGACAAAGTAAGGCTTAATTGGTGTAACCAAATTAAGCTTAAACTCTGAGTAAAAAATTAATAAAATATTACCTAGGCTCAATACTTACATCAATACACTTGAATCTTAGCGTAGGCTTTAAAAATGAAAGTAAATTTGGTATTATTACAGTTTCAACCATTATGGGAAATCTATTATATTGATATTTTTCCCGAGTAAAGCACGTGATAACAAAACACTTCTTCTCAATACATTATTGTCGCTAATGCATACTTACAGAGAAAAAAAAAATATTAAGTTTTTACCTCGAATTTTTCCTAAGTCGAGAGAGGTGTTTCCTCTACGGTAATGTTTACTTTTAATGAGCCCTCTAACTTACTTTCTTAAGCAAACAAAAGCAGTTCCAGTTACTCATTATTGGCTGAGAGGTGTGACATCGTTATTACGTCATGGGTTTCATAACCAATTACGAACGACTTTAGTCGAAAACTAAGTTTCACTAGCATTTCAGCGGAGTAAAAAAGTTACCAGTCTAGTGTCCACTGGTATCCTTGTTTGACTGAATACTCGAATAATGAAGCAAAAACCGGCATTTTGTCTTCCTGTACCTATGGCAGAGGCAGTGGCTGCCCTTCTGGCATTAATTTTGATTTTTGCAGACCTTCGATTTCCTACCGATTGTTTGCAGTGCAATGTGGTCGTTGGGTACCTGGCCACTTCCTACTTTAAGTTGCATGTCAGGGAACCTTGCAACGGCTTCACATTTTCCTCAAAGCAGCAGCACATCTTTATCAACCAACAGTTTAAGGTAAGCTTCATTATTTTATAGAGTATATTATAATGGTGGTAGTACAACGATGTATACAGCAGTACCATCACTTTGGATTTGGTTTGATGGATGTTATGTAGTGGCCTTAAGGGGGGGGTCGCAGGGGGGGCGGAGCCCCCCCCCCCCCCCCACTAGGCCTAGGTAGGGGTACAGGGCCCTAGGTAAGGTTAGGTGGTTGTATTAGGTTCGGTAGTGCCCCGAAAATCACTGTGGCCTTAAGGGAGGGTCGCAGGGGGCGGAGCCCCCCCCACTAGGCCTAGGTAGGGGTACAGGGCCCTAGGTAAGGTTAGGTGGTTGTATTAGGTTCGGTAGTGCCCCCGAAAATCACTTTTCTCCTCCTCCCCCCACCCAAAAAACAAAAAAACCCCGCTTCCCACTGGGATCCCTCATAATTGAAGTAGTAGGTTTATGCTTAGATTTTGTGTGTAAGAGTAACTCTTAGTTTCTTTATTCATTTCCTCATGTTTCTATGTGATGTGCAACACCAATCTGGTCGTTTTTTGCCGTTTTTCGTCGTTAATACTTGAAAAACGGGTGCGGCCTTCTCCTGGACATTTACCTTTTTCTGGAAAAACTCGTTTTTTTAACTCCAATTACATAGTAAATCTCTAAATCGGATGGTTTGCAGTCAAAATAAATGTTAAATCTGTTGGAACTACATTATTTCTGATGCTACAAATATATTTTTATTCCACTTTTCCCATAATTGTTGAAACTGTAATTTTACCGTAAATTTTAATCTTGGTTGAATCTTTAGTTAAGCTTACGCTTAAGGTAACAAATTCTACCAAAACAGTTATGCACACTAGACCTTTAGGTTACATCAATGCATCGAAGCTTAGCCTAGGCTTTAGAGAAGAGAAAGTTACGCTTAAAACTAGTTACTACTATATGCTTAAGCTTTGTGCAAGCAAATTTTATTAAAAACTTTCACTACAGATACTTTAAGTACACTGAAGCTTAGCTCCAGCTTTGGAAAAGAGAAAGTTAAAGCTTAATTTACATAAAAGTTATTGAAACACCAAACCTCACTAGTCCTACTTAGAAAAAAAAAGTTAGGCTTAAACTAGGTAAACTTAAGCTTAGCGTAACAAATTTCATCAAAACTCTTAGAATAAAGCCCAGAAGATAAGCCTAGTCGTTAGAATCGATAAAATTAATTTTAAAATTTAGTTAAATGTTATTAAAATAGTACCAAAGCATGCCTACTATTAGACCTGTATACATTTAAAAGCACCGAAGCTTAAAGGCAACGAAGCTTAACCTAAGCTTCAAAAAGGAGCAGGTCAAACTTAAACTTAACCACAATTGTCTTTAAACTTATATACACACTTAAATAGCAACTTAAATCGTAAAGTCAAATTAAAGAAAACATACGGACAAAGTGTCCATAAAGTCCCAGTACCATTACAATTCTTAATAGCTTGTAACGGTACTGGGACTTTATGGACACTGTTCGTCAATCTTCTAATTTAAATTAAAAAACTAAATAAATCAATAACTTCCTCATTATCGTAGGTAATATATCGTCGACGATATAACGAAATCGACGATATATCGAAGATACACAACAACTGCTTCGTTCGACACCGAAAAGGAAACTAAAGACCTCATAATATCGTTAGAAAACAACTCCCGTCGACGTGGAGTACCAGCAACGACCACCAATGGCAAGAAGAACCAGTTTTGCATTTAAAAAGCCGGAAATATTTTATTGATATATCGTATTTCGTCTTTTTGTTCTTTAATATAAAATTTCAATAGTAGACTAGGAACATTTTTATACATAACAAATAAATCACTCTTCTTTTGTGGGCCTTGCATGAGGACTCTAAGAAAATACAAGTTCAACGCTTTTTTTTTTCTTCGTGTGGGCATTGAGGAAACAAAAAAATACCATTTCGTAGCTTTTTATTGATTATATTTTGCATTTCTTCACTGTTTTTTATATGAAATTGCAAAAATAGACTAAAAATAGTTTAATATACCTTAAAAATAAATTGTTGTCTCTGTATGGGCCTTGAGAAAACTAAAATTAATACAAGTTGAAAGCTTTTTATTGATTATAATATTGTATTTCTTCACGGTTCTTTGATGATATTGAAATAATAGACTAAAAATGACTTAGTATGACTAAAAAATAAATAACTCTCCTTGCAGGGGCGACGAGGAAACTAAAAATAAATACCCTTTCAAGGCTTTTGTTTGTTTTTTTTATAGAATTAATAAGAGAATTAGATACTCTTACGTCATTCCCTGTTCTCCTTTCTCTCTCAATTATCCTAATATTCTTATCCGGTCCTTCTATGACAAATTATCTACGGATTATTTTGGCAAAATCATATTTAGCAGAGATATTCGGATGAAACCCGGAATATAAGAAAGTCTAATATATTTTATTTTGAAAGACTTGGTATTTCCAATCTTCCTGGTGTTATCAAGTGGGAATTCACTGTGCTGTACAATCTCTGAGCTGCAAATTGGAAGGATTTTAAAATCAACAATTGCAGATGATCTTGGCTCAAATAACTAGATAAATATTGCCTCTATGGCATTAATTGGTCCAAAAAGAGTTATTATTATATAAACCAGGTCAGTTAGTCAAGATTTTGGGCACTGATAGGCCACTGACATAGTTTAAAAAAACTGGCTGCCAATCAGAAAATAATATATATATATATATATATATATATATATATATATATATATATATATATATATATATATATATATATATATATATATATATATATACATACATACATAAATGCACGCACATCCGGATATTCCATTTTGTAGGATGTCTTCAGATCACAGTTTTTTTTTTTTTTTTTTTTTTTTTTTTTCATGCGGTGTTCAAGTCCGTTTTTTTTTTCTTCTTTTTATTCATTTTCAATATTCTTACTTTCACTTATGCTAGAATCATCTAACACGCAACGTCCTTTGCTAATTAAAATTCCTCAGAATGTAAGGCCAAGTTAGATATGTGTTTTAAAAAAAGTGTTATTATGAAAGCAGAAACCAATTTTTATCAAAGGACTGAGAAATGATAAAGAAAATCTTATGTTGAATTTTAAAGTCTCCCCTTCAACAGAAAATGGGAGCTTTGTTGTCCTTGAAAGCTAACTATTTAGAAAACGGCGACTCCACGATCCTTGGTGTGACGTCACGGCAAATGACCTCTTGTCACATGATCACATCAAGCGGATTATTGGTCCTGCAATTTTCTCCTCGGGAGATACGAGGTTTGGGCGTGGGCGTGGTGCGTGGGCGTGTAATTTTCGTCATTTGACGTAGGAACTTTCCAGTTTCCGGTCGATTTCTCGCTATGGGGAAGGAAGAGACTGTGTACCGTTGGAAATAATTGGGTAGTTCGTGGATTCATGATATCTGCAGACCTTAAGTATCTTTTCTGTTTTATATCTTTATCAACTTCGTACGAATATAGTGACATCAGTTAATGTAAATGTTACCTCTAGTTCCAGTTATTCCAGTTATTGGTTACGAAGAGTAATGTTGTAATAGGCTTATCTTTTATTTTATTTATTTTTTCATCTTAAGTATTTATTTTCAATGAGAGCTTGCTATGCTGACCATTATATAGTGGTTTAATGACCTGGTGTGGGATGTATTCTGGTGATAGAAGTTCACTCTCGACGTGGTTCGGAAGTCACGTCAAGCCGGTGGTCCCGTTGCTGAATTACCACTGGTTCCATGCAACGTAAAAATACCATAAAAACAAACAAGACAGAGCGCCTCAGTGGCGTGGTTGGTTTGGTGTTTGCTTCTCACCTCGGTGGTTGCGGGTTCGGTTCTCGGCCATTCCATTGAGGAGTGAGAGATGCGTACTTCTGGTGATAGAAGTTCACTCTCGACGTGGTTCGGAAGTCACGTAAAGCCGTTGGTCCCGTTGCTGAATAACCACTGGTTCCATGCAACGTAAAAACACCATACAAACAAAAAGACAAAACCAATCCTTTACACCGACGATTTGTAGGCGAGAAGGATTATAAAAATGAAACTTAAATTTTTTTCATTTCGAACTAGAAATGGTGGTGGTATTGGATACAATGTATTTGTAGCATTGAGACAATGCTCTTCTCCTTAATTGTTCCTCTAGTCAAATCTAGACAATGGTTTTAACAATGCGATCCCCTTTCTCTCTCCTCTCTCTCTCTCTCTCTCTCTCCTCTCTCTCTCTCTCTCTCTCTCTCTCTCTCTCTCTCTCTCTCTCTCCTAATCGTATGTTGACGAACACGTCGTCGGGTTGATGTAATTTTGTGGAAGCCAAATACGAAGCATTGTGATTGAAAAGTAAGTTTGTTTACATTTAGTTAACACATTGGAAGTGGTATCGGATGTCTTGTTACTGCATCAGTAGAGAAACACTTTATTTTATTTATTATTTTTATTTTATTTATTTTTTAGATAAACTTAGAGATCAAGATACAAGTTCTGTGATTTATTGTCTTGATAACAGGAAAAGGAGCCTCTCATTAATTATGTGCGTTTATATTTATGTATAGCAAGATTCTTGGTGTACTGAAGCACTGATGCACTATTTTTCATTATTTGCCAGAAATGTGGCGATTAATACTCTAACCCTCCTCTGTGGGAAGTCTTGCTGTGGTATTGGTATCGCTCTTCGAGCTGTAAGAAAAATGAAATAATTCTAAACTCCCACTTTAATTCTTTTTCTAATACCTGATCTCCCGTGTCTGTATTTGCCATTACCTTCTGTTACTTCTTTCGAATGGGCATCATATTCATTGGACACTTTAAGTTTAAGTTAGTGGCCACTTTTGTGGGCTTGTTCCACATGTATAGGGTTCCCCTTCTAAATAATAATAATAATCTTTGGAAGCTTGAATTTAAAGTCTGGACCCTTTGGTGGTCTTGTTCCATATATATGAGTTCATCTGAATAATAATAATAATAATAATAATAATAATAATAATAATAATAATAATAATAATAATAATAACAATTAATCATTAATCATTAATCATTAATCATTAATCATTAATCATTGATCATTGATCATTAAGATAATGATAATGATAATGATAATGATAATAAATGGACAAGAGAAGAAAATAAGGAAATATGGAGATGCTACATCAGAAGCAACCCGGCGGAGAGAGGATATAGAAGAAGGTTGGTCAACATCTGGAAATGAGGAGGAATCAACAACCCCCCAACAAACAGAGCAGAGGCTGGCAGACCAAGTAAGGAACATAAAGAAAAAGAAACTGTCTCTCCCCAACAGAAAGAGAAGAACTGGAAAGGGAAATGTCACACGACAACGAATTACTCGAAGACGAACTGAGAGACGATGCCACAGAAGACGACAGGGATGATGAGGTATCAAACAACGACACACGAAGAAACACCGACGAAGTAACAGAGAGGACGGAATGGGTAGAAAAGATTAGACAATGGATGGAGCCAGATACAGAGAGAACAAAGATCCCTTCCATGAAAGCCTACAACGCCAAGAAATTAAGGGAGAAAACAAGTGATGTCAATGAAATAATGGGCATAATACACACCTCCAGTATCACAGAAACAAATAACTAGGCATATGCAGGAGCAAGATTAGTAGCAGAACTGATGGGGATACGAACACCAACACCACCAGCACAACCAACCCAACAGAAACCAAAACAGCAACCTCCTTGGAAAAGGCTCCTGGAAAAGCAAATCATCATGATGAGATCTGACTTGAGTAAACTGAAAGAGATGGAAAGCGATGGCAGATAAAAGGCTAAGAAGCAAAAAAACAAGGGAGGAACTCAACGAGAAATACAAAGTACAAGAGAGGGGACCTAAACAACACAATAGAAGATGTAAAAACAGAGGCTTAAGGGCCAAAGCACATAAGATCCAACGGTACATGAACAGGAATAAGGGATACCAACAGAACAAACTATTCGGAACTAACCAGAAAAGACTATACAGCCAACTAAGAGGGGAAGACAACCACCAAGAAATTCCTGAAGCCGAACCAAGTAAGAGACTCTGGGAAAACATATGAAGCAATCCGGTATCACACAACAAATATGCAACATGGCTCCAGGAAGTCAAGGAAGAAGAAACAGGGAGAATAAAACAAAGATTCACAGAGATCACGACAGACACAGTCAGACACCAACTAAAGAAAATGCCAAACTGGAAAGCCCCGGGTCCCGATGAAGTCCATGGATACTGGCTCAAAAACTTCAAGGCCCTACACCCACGAATAGCAGAACAACTCCAACATTGTATCTCAAATCACCATGACCACAGGAAGGACATCCTTAGTACAAAAAGACAAGAGTAAGGGAAATGTAGCCAGTAACTACAGGCCTATCACCTGCCTACCAATAATGAGGAAGTTACCAACAGGTATCATCAGTGAAAGGCTATACAACTACTAGAGGAGACACACCATCCCCCACCAACAGAAAGGCTGCAGAAGGAAGTGTAGGGGCACAAAAGACCAGCTCCTGATAGACAAAATGGTAATGAAGAACAGTAGAAGAAGGAAAACCAACCAAAGCATGGCATGGATAGACTATAAGAAAGCCTTCGACATGATACGCACACATGGCTAATGGAATGCCTGAAAATATATGGGGCAGAGGAAAAACACATCAGCTCCTCAAAAATACAATGCGTAACTGGAATTACAATACTTACAAGCTCTGGAATATGACTAGCAGAGGTTATATCAGGAGAGGGGCCCTCTTCCAGGGAGACTCACTGTCCCCACTACTCTTCGTAGTAGCCATGATTCCCATGACAAAAGTACTACAGAAGATGGATGCCGGGTACCAACTCAAGAAAAGAGGAACAAAATCAACCATCTGATGTTCATGGACGACATCAAGCTGTATGGTCAGAGCATCAAGGAAATAGGTACCCTAATCCAGACTGTAAGGATTGTATCTGGGGAGGGCATCAGGATGGAGTTTGGAATAGAAAAATGCGCCTTTAGTCAACATACAAAAGGGGCAAAGTAACAAAGAACTGAAAAGGGATAAAAGCTACCAGATGGGGAGCAAACATCAAACACATAGATGAGACTGGATACAAATACCTGGGAATAATGGAAGGGGGGAGGAGTATAAAAACACCAAGAGATGAAGGACACGATCAGGAAAGAATATATGCAGAGACTCAAGGCAATACTCAAGTCAAAACTCAACGCCGGAAATAAATATGATAAAAGCCATAAACACATGGACAGTGCCAGTAATCAGATACAGCGCAGGAATAGTGGAATGGACGAAGGCAGAACTCCGCAGCATAGATCAGAAAACCAGGAAACATATGACAATACACAGAGCTCTACACCCAAGAGCAAATATGGGCAGACTATACATAACACGAAAGGAAGGAGGGAGAGGACTACTAAGTATAGAGGACTGCGTCAACATCGAGAACAGAGCACTGGGGCAATCTGGGGAAACTGAAAACCAGTGAAGACGAGTGGCTAAAGAGTGCATGGGAAGAAGGACTAATAAAAGTAGATGAAGACCCACAATTATACAGAGACAGGAGAATGACAAACAGAACAGAGGACTGGCACAACAAACCAATGCACGGACAATACATGAGACAGACTAAAGAACTAGCCAGCGATGACACGTGGCAATGGCTACAGAGGGGAGAGCTAAAGAAGGAAACTGAAGGAATGATAACAGCGGCACAAGATCAGGCCCTAAGAACCAGATATGTTCAAAGAACGATAGACGGAAATAACATCTCCATGTGTAGGAAGTGCAATACGAAAAATGAAACCATAAACCACATAGCAAGCGAATGTCTGGCACTTGCACAGGACCAGTACAAAAAGAGGCATGATCCAGTGGCAAAAGCCCTCCACTGGAGCCTGTGCAAGAAACATCATCTACCTTGCATTAATAAGTGGTACGAGCATCAACCTGAAGGAGTGATAGAAAACGATCAGGCAAAGATCCTCTTGGACTATGATATCAGAACTGATAGGGTGATACGTGCAAATAGACCA
>NC_087205.1:947599-960099 GCF_015104395.2 Macrobrachium nipponense | reverse complement strand
GCCTTCGGCAATCAAACTGTCAAGTCATTACTTGTAATAAATTTCTAATATATCGGACACTGTTGTCATAAATAAAGCCAGTGAGCGTCTCTAAGTATATTGATGTATCGTGTCTCATGATGAGCACTCCGTTGTGGAAAGGAATGAACTCCACAGTAGAAGGAATACCATCACGTATTACACTCGCTTATTACCTCGAGGCAATGACTCTTATTCTATTTTTGTTTCTGCGAGGATTATGGGGAACGACATTTGCAATTCTTAATGGATTGGAAGTTACTAAAAAGGAGTAGAATGCAGCGTTTAACCTTCCACTACAAATACCTCTTTCAGTTTTCTTCTGAAGATTGAAAAAGAAACACAAAATTACTGTGTATAACGTGTTCACTTATAAATATTTACATTTTATTTTTTACACAACAATGTACATACTTATAAGCAAACACGTTATACAGAGTAATTTTGTGGGTTTCTTTTTCAATTCCATACTCTGTTCTCGTGTTACAAAAAGTCAGAGAAAATGAGAATATTAAGAACGTGGGTATTGAATGTGATTTCACGTGCAACAGAGTTGAAAGCATTTGTGTTTTGATTTGCTAGAGGATGTAGGTTCTTCATTGGGAAAATTAAACAATAACTTCTGTGTGGCCCACTTGAGGTAGATAGGACTGTTTCAGTGAAGATGTTTAACAAGTGTCAATATTCTATGAATAAACAAAAACAAATTTGGAAGAGGCTAAGCTGGTTTAGAAAATGTTGTTCTTAGAGTGGTAGTTCTGAATGATTGAAATGCAAAGATAGGCGATAGGGAAGGAGATTTTACGTCCGATATGATGTGTAAATAAAAAAAAAAACGTATGTTGTGATTGCGTACAATGGATGGTAAACAAGCGGATAAACGCAACGTTGAGAGACTGTTAATGAATGGAAATGTAGTACATGTTACCATCTGCTTTTAAAAGGAAAGTGAAAATAAGATTAGTTTCAGTCCAAGAGGGAGGGATTCAAATGTCGCTACGAATATAACTGTCGCAATTAAGTCTGATTAGAGAGACGAGATGGACAAGGTAGCCAAGAAGTGTAAGAGAGAACAAGTCAGATCTAATGAAAACGCACATTGTAATCTTAACAAGTAATTTAGCAAGTTTAGCAAGAAGTAAAAGGTGTTGCATTGGAGGGAACTGAATGCAGGGAAAAAAGTTAAGGTTCAGAATAATGGATCAGGGATGTAAAGAAGTAAACATTAAGATGCTTCCGTGTTTTAAGGCGTTATTATATTTATGTTTGGAGAGTTTTGACGGAGCAGATATGAATGATGGAAGGGTGCAAAGACGCTTTTAGATATTCGGTTTTTAATGCGAGTGAAAGCTGCTTCATTATTGTTCTTAATACTAGTAAAATTTATATAGGAAATATTTTGAAACTAGTGTAGAATACATATATACTATTCATATTGTTCTTAATACCTACGTGTATATCGCGTGTAGTATTGATGATTTTACCACTAGGTAAATTTAATATTTGGTGAAAAGAGACGATAAAAATTGCACATTGCTTATTAAAAATTTTACATATTGGTTTTTGAAAAAAAAGGATAACTATATGGTAGTTCATAATACGTTTAAACTATAATATTATTAACAAGTGTGATATAGATTATCTAAAACGTATAATTATGCATTCTGAATTGAAATGCTTATTGCTAGATATTAATTGGAAACAAATTGCAAATGATTTATTACAGTGCCTGTTAATTTATCCGAAGCGCTCTTCTGAATAAAACCGTCAAGTAAAAATGAAATATACAATTGGTCCCGTAATGCCCATTCAACCGTCAATTTGATTATTTCATTCAATGCCGGCATTCATGATGTGACCTATTGCTTAGGGGATCAATTGGCGGACTGTAGTCTGATGGGCAATGGCCAAATAGTCGAACGAGTTAATAATTAAATGATATCCATTGTCGATATATTTTTAGATCCAAAGGCCGTTGAGGACGGCACCAAAATAGCCATATGAAAACCCAGGGCCGAACCGAAGTCAATTATATAGAAAAATAGTAAATGGAAGTGGAGAGAAGCTTTCAATCGAAATGAAGCTTCACACATGCCTCTAGGAGGATAACTACTCGAAAGATTCTGGAAAAACAGACGCAGAAAAAGAGTCCAAAGCCTGCCAGTTAAAAAATAACGGTCGCTGAACCAGTCACTGAGTCATAAAAACTCAAGGAAAGAAGAAAGAATGTCTCAGTATGTGAATTTCTTTACCACTTTTTACGTACTGGGCCATTATTGTCATCTATGAAATAGTGAATGTTGACTATTCAACCTTGTAGTAGGCAGGTCAGCGCCTGTAAATGCCCTATTCCTTTTAATTGTATTGAATGCCAATATACTCTAAGTCATATGAACTCTAAAAGGGAAATAAAAATCATTGGCGAGGCAATCTTCGATGGAAAAACATTGATAAAGAAATAGATCAAGAACAGTCAGCAAATACTAAGCCAGATTTTTTAAAATGAAAACACTGGCTCTTTGGGAAAAAATATTGATGGATAAAGTAGAAGAAAGAAACGTGTTATTTTCTCTAAGAATTCTGTTTGAAAATAAGATTACAAATCTTGTCTTGAGATGTTAATCTTTAAACAGTCAAAAAAGTCCTGCCAAATGTATCTTGAAATATACTGCTTTAGATTTAAAAACAACTATTCATGGCAACTGTATTTTGAAATGGTCCTCTTTAGACAATCTCAAAATGCTCATGGCAACTTTATCTTTAAATGGTACTCTTCAGACAGTAAGAAAAAAAATGACAACTGTAAGTTGAAATGGCCCTCTTTAGACATTAAAAAAAAGATATTCATGGCAGCTGTATCTTTAAATGGTCCTGTTTAGACAATAAAAAGAGATATGACAACTGTATCTTTAAAAGGTCTTCTTTAGACAATCTCTAAAATACTCATGACAACTGTATCTATAAATGGTCCTCTTTAGACAGTAAAAAAAATAGACAGTAAAAAAAATATGACCACTGTATCTTGAAATGGCCCTCTTTAGACAGAAAACAAGATATTCATGACAACTGTATCTTGAAATGTTCGTCTTTAGACAATCGCAAAAATATTCATGACAACTGTATCTTTAAAATACTTTTTGTACTGTACTTATCCACTAATGTTTCTCTCTGTTTCCTCTCTGGTTTTATAACTTTCCCTGGCTTTAAGATATTTTTGTGCAATACACTACTAACAACAATTACGTTTCAGTTGCAACTTTCTTCGGCATAACATGCTTTTTCCACCACGTCAACTGAGAATCCGTGTTTTAAAGAGTAGAGTACGTAAACGGTTTGAAAATCAGCCGAAAAGAATAAAATGCCTGATATTAATAGACGAAAAAATTTGAGTCATACTGGTGAAATGCTTTATAATTCCCGTGATGTTTTCAGTATTTAAAAAAAAACTAAATTCATATCGAATATAAAAAGTCATATGAATCGAGGGATAATTGCCTAGATTATTCACGAAAATTATTCAAGAAAAAATATACATTGATGTTTTTTTTTGGCTGAAATTATTATAAATCTGATAATTTAGATTAATCCTCACCTAAATATAATGATCGAGTCTTTCTGGCTGTGTTGTCTGTACTAAAACATAAAAAGTATAACGTTTGAGTATTTTTTTTGTATCAAGTGAATGTTGTGTATGAATTTCCCCAAAGGGAGTAAAGTTATAGAAATTACAAATGGTCCGAAAACTTGAGCGGTAATCGAGAAAGAATATAATGAATTATGTAATTAATATATATTTTTATGAATAATTCCTCAGTTTCTCCTACGATTCTCGACCATTTCTGTACTCTATTTATTTTTGGAGTGGTATACAAACCATATATATTTTTTGAAGCAGTGTACAATTTTGATTTTTTTTTTTTTTTGTGAAAACAGATATCTGTAATATTTAAATTATATGAATAAATATAAATAGCAGAATGTGAGTGCCCATATCTGGCCAACCCCCCCAAAAAAAAATCAGTTTGACGGAACATTAAAGGAAAGATGATAGGACAAAGATATTTTCATATATTTAGAATATATAAATAAATATAAATAGTAGTTTATGAGTGCCCCCCCCCACCCCCCACAAATTAGTTTGTCGGAACATTAAAAGGAAGATGATAGTATAAAAAATCCGTATTTTGATAATTTCCTCCAAAAAAGTTAAATATACAAAGTGAGAAACTGTGGAATTAAAGGAAAGAATATTAGCATATAAAAAAGACAACGTCCATAATACGAGAAAGTAGTCCTTTCTGAAAAAAAAAAAAAATGTAGTTGGCAGTAAAGAAAAATTCGGGGAAGATGCCAAGGCGAGCAATGTGAAACTATTTCCTCTCCTTCCCCCCGTCATCCCAAGGGGAACGAAAGAGAAAGGTTTCGAGACAAAATTTGTGAAATATCAGAAAAAGCTTTCAAACACATGGCGCTCTGTTTCGAGTTTACGCCATAGACCCCGGGTCTTGATGCAGGGAAAAGGAAAGTCGTCCCTCTGGCTTTTTGGGTTCACCGCCATTATTCATTTCCCGTTTTCGGTCTTGATTCACCCAACTTCATTTTAACTTTTTTTTTTTTTTTTTTTTCTTTTTTTTTTGGGGGGGGGGGGGGGGTTGGGGGGGGGTTCGTGTGATATTTTATTTTGACTATAAGATAAATAGCACATGTAGTATTATTGGCTGAACCACTCATTTCACAATATTACGTACAGATTTTCAAGGAGACAATATAATTTCATTGTTTTATCCGTTTACCGATCTCTTTATAACCACTGTTGCTAACCAGTAAGATTCTCTTGGAAATCGACAGGAATAAAATGACAATTATCGTTTGCAGCAAATAACAGTTTTGGTCAAAGGCTTGAGCCCAAATCTGGTTAAGAAGTCTATTATAATAAATAAAACCAACGATATACAGGTAATACAATCTAGATTTAATGTTGGTATATGTGTATATGTATATGTGTGTGTGTGTGTGTGTGTGTACTATATGTGTACATTCGTTAAATGTTTCCTATATACATGACTGAAAATACATGATCAAACATCTATGAAGTTATCGTGAGATGGAAATTATAATGACCGACTTTTTAACGAGATTTGGACACGCGGCTTTATTCTGAATAAGATGTATTAGATATTTATTTATGTACCAAGACGACTGCAAGAAATGAAAAGTATCATTTTAGTTCCGTAGAATTACTTGTAATCTTACAAGTTCACTCTGTAAACTACACGTGTAATCTTACAAGTTTATTCTGTAGTAGTTTAATCCCATATATCCGGAAAGGGACGATTTTACATTACAAATCGTGATAGATTATAGATTTTCTCTGCACCTGCTTTAATAATAATAATATATTTTCAGGCTCGATTTCATCTTACAAACCGGTCTGTAATTGAACATTTATATCTTTACGCACGTTTGATATATAACACCGAGAGAGTATAATGACACATTCATACATGTGATTATTATATAAATGCGACAGTTGAATTATATTTCGTTTTAAGAATTTACTATGAAGCGTTTTAATTAATTCTACGAAATGGTCCACTGGAATAAAACAGTGAAAGTTAAATGACACACACACAACACACACACACACACACACCACACACACACACACACCCCCACACACATATATATATATATATATATATATATATATATATATATATATATTATATATTTATGCCGCCAAATATCCTGATGCCAGTGACCCGTCAACTATCAACCTGATTATTTCATTGAATGCCGATATCCATAAATTACCCCTTTTGCTGATTGAACTGATTGAAAGGAAAGGACTTTATCGCAATGGATTATAGTTTAATGGTCTAATGATTTATAACATAAAATACAATGTTTCATTAACTTTATTGAAAGGCAATATCAAGCTTTAACCATTCCCCCTCAGAAAGGTTTTCTTATTTTTTTTTTTTTTTTTTTACTTGGTTGGGGGTTGGATAAATCAGGAAGTTTATGTTTGTAGGAAGGTTATAATAATAATAAAAAAAATAAAAAAAACGAAACAGGAAGAGATTTCGTATATCGGAGGTGGCAAAAAAAATGAAAGATGTAAAAAAAGAATAATTGTTATAAAGCCAAAGTGAGGCACTGGATTCCCTATGAATCCCGGGAAATTCTCTGAGTCTGAGGGAAATAAACGCAACAGGAAAAGAATTCCAGAACTTGCAAAGAACTTCTAATACAATTCACTCACGCTAAGTTTGAGTGAAGTTTCAAGTCGAAAAATGTATTGATATTCCTTATTTTATAAGAAAACAAAATTGCAAATACTAAAACATTTTTAGCCCCTCGTGATAGAAGGAGGAAGTAAAGATTTCCATTTTGTTTCCCGAACATCCGAAGTGTCTTTTGAATTCTACCGTACATATTGCTTTCTTTTCCAGTTGTAGGGCCAGCTCGCTTTC
This sequence comes from Macrobrachium nipponense, assembly GCF_015104395.2. Lineage (NCBI taxonomy): Eukaryota > Metazoa > Arthropoda > Malacostraca > Decapoda > Palaemonidae > Macrobrachium > Macrobrachium nipponense. Next base: position 953,605 of record NC_087205.1, on the reverse strand, counting down.
GACATACCTTTCCTCAATACTACATACGTGTGCAATACGATTGCAGCAATATGAGAAGGACTTCTTTTTTTTTTTTTTTTTTTTTTTTTTTTTTTTTTTTTTTTTTTTTTTTTGTTTTTTTTTTTTTTTTTGAAATGCTTGACCTATTGAAATCTTGCTGCCTCGTTTTTCAAGTGGGTCTTTGAATGTTGCAATAGTTAGGAGTTATAAATTTAATGCTTGCAGCCAAATATGAATAAATTGGCATCAAGGGCTCTTGGGCAATAAATGTATATTAAATTTTAACGCACATTTAACACGTGTTTTTCAGAGGAAAATTTTCCTCTCTCTCTCTCTCTCTCTCTCTCTCTCTCTCTCTCTCTCTCTCTCTCTGTATAACTGAGAGATTTCCTCTTGTTGTACCTTTCAAACCTTTCACTGTCCATTCCCATATCAGCGCTGATTGGCCTTAGTGCACCCAGTGCTTGGCATGCATGCCAAAAGTCTATACATCTATAAATCAATCAATTAATCTAGTTTCTTGCATTCATTAAAGGTCATGTATTCTGTGGATGTTTGCTGTGGTATCGTATTGTTTTTGTAACTGTTGAATGATTTTGTATTTTAATAATAATAATAATAATAATTAATAATAATAATAATAATAATAATAATAATGAGAAAAGCAGAACATAAAGAATATATTGTTCAGAAAACCCTATATAAAAAAAAATGGTAGGATTGAAGAGAATAAAGGAAGGTACTCAGATGTCATATCCCGAGAACTCATCCTTTAACATTAATAGAATTTTCCCTGGAAAGTATTAGTCAAATGAGTTTCAAAATTACTTTTGTTTTGCTCAGAAACCGTAATAATATCCGATCACCGAAGCTTTTCGTTTTTTTTTATTTGTCTAGAGTAATTTCATTGGTGTTACTAATTTGATAGTTTCATGGATGATAATTATAATTAGAATGAATGCAGTATCGCAGGTTTTAAATTGAAAAACTATTAATGAGAACAGTCACGTTTCTTCTTCTTCTTCTTCTTCTTCTTCTTCTTCTTCTTCTTCTTCTTCTTCTTCTTATTATTATTATTATTATTATTATTATTATTCTTATTCTTCTTCTTCTTCTTCTTCTTCTTCTTCTTCTTCTTCTTCTTCTTATTATTATTATTATTATTATTATTATTATTATTATTATTATTATTATTATTATTATTAATTATTATTATTATTATTATTATTATTATTATTATTATTTAGTTTTTACTTCTTCTTCACAGTCCTCTAATTCGACTGGGTGGTATTTATAGTGTGGGGTTCCGGGTTGCATCCTGCCTCCTTAGGAATCCATCACTTTTCTTACTATGTGCGCCGTTTCTAGGATCACACTCTTCTGCAAGAGTCCTGGAGTTACTTCAGCCTCTATTTTTTCTAGATTCCGTTTCAGGGATCTTGGGATCGCGCCTATTTTCAGGTCTTGCTACTTATCCATTTTTTCCTTTTCTTTCTCTTCAACTCTGGTGTCCCATGGTATTGCGACATCAATGAGTGATACTTTCTTCTTGTTTTTGTCAATCAGCCTCACGTCTGGTCTATTTGCACGTATCACCCTATCTGTTCTGATACCATAGTCCCAGAGGATCTTTGCCTGATCGTTTTCTATCACTCCCTCAGGTTGGTGCTCGTACCACTTATTACTGCAAGGTAGCTGATGTTTCTTGCACAGGCTCCAGTGGAGGGCTTTTGCCACTGAATCATGCCTCTTTTGTACTGGTTCTGTGCAAGTGCCGGGCATTCGCTTGCTATGTGGTTTTATGGTCTCATTTTTCATATTGCACTTCCTACATATCGGAGAGATGTTATTTCCATCTATCGTTCTTTGAACATATCTGGTTCTTAGGGCCTGATCAACGAAATATTATTGTATTATTATTATTATTATTATTATTATTATTATTATTATTATTATTATTATTATTAAACTTGAGAAAGTATCATTATGATAATGTCCGGCACGACATCATTAACCTTCTAAGCAATCCTGTGAAGATTTTAATCCCCATACACGAAAGGAGGAAAGCAGGAGTACGTAACAGACGAATAATCCAATAAAGAAATAAAGTTAAATCTGGAACGGTAAGGGAAATCCAAAGCCGTTATCGAGCCTGGGATTCAAGTCCATTTGGAACAGTAATTGACAAGAAAAGAAAGCTTTGGTTGGATTTTATGTAATTTAAGAAAAATTGTAGGTAGGGATATATTGTATGTGGCAATATCTTTTTAACGTTCATTTTTATTTTTAGTTTCGTATTTAGAATGTGAGATTCCTACTGACTTATTTTCAAAGTGGTGGCAATTCATTTATCATCGACGTGACCTGCTGTTGCTTATATCGGAGTTTGAAATATACCAGCTTCGCGCGACCGCTGGAATGAACTTAAATCCCTGACAGCTGAAGCTGAGAACTAACTATACTTTTTAAGTGGCGAATAAAATGTTGTAAGCTTCTGATTGGCTGTTTATGATGCTGTTTATGTTGCTACTTTGGATTGTTACCTATACCTCACCTCCGAGGTGCAGCTATAGTAGATTCACATCAACCGTGCATCCGATGTCTAGGCCAGTCCCTTACGACGCTCCCGATTGGATGTTGATAAGCCAATCGCATCCCTGGTAACTCGCATTCTCTCTCGAGAATTCACATGGGTAGGATGTAATTTCCACCTCTCCTGAGGGATACGTCTTTCAAAAGTATCCCTCAGGAGAGGTGGAACATACATCCTACCCATGTGAACTCTCTCGAGAGACTGAAATATCCATCCCTGTGATTGGCTTATCAACAGCCTATCAGGAGCTTCGTAAGGGACTAGACATCACATGCACGGTTGATGTGAATCTTCTATAACCCCCCGGGAATCAAAGATATCGTTTTATTCAAAATGATTTGTCAACACAACATAGAAATGGATGTATACAATACTTTGATCCCCGATGGGTTAGTACTAAGCACGGCGTCCCATTGAGCCTCCGCTATGTTTAGTACTGTACCAGGCCGGAGTGACGCGTAGAAAACAAGCCAGAGTAGCAAATTCGTTATTTATCTGTTGGCTGTTTCCCTTAAGAGATACTGAAGGAGTGTCTATATTCTCTCTACATTAGGAGATACTGAAGGAGTGTATATATTCCCTCTAAATTAGGAGATACTGAAGAAGTGTATATATTCCCTCTAAATTAGCAGATACTGAAGGAGTGTGTATATTTCCTCTAAATTAGGAGATACTGAAGAAGTGTATATATTCCCTCTAGATTAGGAGATACTGGTGTATATATTCTCTCTACATTCCACTAGCAATCGCGAATTAGAAACGGTATCGACTTTTATATTTTTTTTTTTTTTTTACTCGTCATCATATCTCAAGTAATCTATTCTATTCGGCACATCGCCGTTTAGAAAAGCAAAACTGCATCTTGATCACAAAAGTAGTTCGAAGTCAAAATTCGAAATTTATGCTCGGGGGGGGGGGGGAAGGGGGGGGGGGGGGGGGGGGGGGGGGGTGGGGGGGGCGGGGGGATCTAGAAGTAAGAGATGATTCTCCATGGAAGCGACTACATCCTCTTTAGATATTGGAAATCGATCGGGGGTGTGGGGGGGGCGGGGCGAGGGGGCGAAGGTATTGCACATCGTGTCATCAAGAAAATGCATTCAATCCCGGGAATTGTATTCCTGGACAATTTATGGGACTGCGTTTCTTGACACCTTTCCTCTCAGTTGGAAACCTCTCGCTGACTCTTCAGTGTATTTTTTTTTTTTTTTTTTTTTTTTTATGCGTCTGTGTAGCGCGTGCATCTACTTTTCTGTATTTCTTATCGTCTTACTCTTGGTGTGATCCAGCGCCGTGACACTGGAGCGCTCGGGCTTATAGTAATTTTCAGCAAGGCCTGGTATTTACCCACGCCGAATTCACTTGTCTTTCTCAGGACCCACTCAGAGTGATCCTGGTCTTACCCGAAAGTGATTGCAACTAAATGAAAGAGAAAATGGTATTTGTTATTTCACAATTTTTTTTCTACTTCGAATTTTTGATGCGTAAACTCAAATCAGCCGTTGTCGTATTGATAGTTTGATTTATAGTTTAAGTTTGGTTTGTTCGTAAGTTGTTCCCAAATGTCGCTATCATCTCAAGACCAGACTCAGTTTGATCTTATTTCCTGTTTATAAAGTATTTAAATTTGCATTATTTTCCCACCCAGCTTTCAACTTTTATTTTGTACTTTTTTAAGTACAGAGAGGGACTTACATACCTCTTAGATCAACCTTTTAAATATGGTATTCATTTCATTTTGGAAGTTTAACAGTATTAAATATGTTGTCGACAAATTATACTTCGTTTTTTGAGAGACTGTGAAATAGAATTTTAAGGCATTGAGTTCCCTTTGAGTTTTAAAAACAAAACTGTTGCCTTTACTCCTAAGGTCACACAGACTGCTGGATCAACCTTTTTGACCTCGACCAGTAGTCGCGAGAAGAAAGGTCAGTATGAACCCCGTTCATATTTGAAATGGTATTGCATTTAGATTAAAATTTTTTTAGCTTTGTTCTGATTTTTTTTCAACTTTTCTAAGAGGATTTTTATAATGATTAAAACAGAAAACAGCTAAGATGAAGAGAAAAGACTCAAAATAATCTCCAAAAATTTATATATTGCATCATTATGAAGGGAAATTCAGTTTCCCTAATTGCTTTACCATCTTCCTGCAAGGAAATGAAAATCGTGAAAGGTGTTTAGAGTTAATGTCCCGGTGTTACGTCATGAGTTGGTGAACAGAATACTTGGGTGCCGGCAATTGAGTTTTCTGTACAGCGTATAATGCTGTTTGAAACTCTCAGCCATGGCCTATAAAACTCAGCCCATGGAACTTTCAGCCACGGCCCAATGATAGCCTGTGTTGTCGGCACCGCTATCGATCATGGCTAACTTTAACCTCAAATAAATTAATAGCTACTGAGGCTAGAGGGCTGCAATTTGTAATGTTTGATGATCGGTGGGTGGATGATTAACATAGCAATGCGTTGCCCTCTAGCCTCGTTAGTTTTTAAGATCTGAGGGCGTACAGAAAAAGTGCGGAATTATTTTGATCTAAGGGACAGAAATTTGACGTGTCTGATTCTATTACCTTTTTCATAGTGTCATATAAATGAAATGCGGTAAAGGCAAGAAGTTGAGGTATGTATATTGAGATCTTTAGCTGCTAATTATGTAGACCCCTTTGCGCAGCAGACATATACGAACTCACGAGGAGAAGGAAGTTAATCCGTTTTGAAAGCAGTACCTCGTGCTCTACTGTGACCAGTCGTTGATCAGTCTGTAACATATAGAAATGCTAAATCTCACATAATTGTATTCGATCTGTGTATTACATACAAATCTAGATTTATCATATACAAAGGCGTCAGTCATAATGATAAAATACGTAGGCTAGGCTAAACATTTTCGAATTTCATACATATATATATATATATATATATATATATATATATATATATATATATATATATATATATATATATATATATATATATATATGTCTCCATGTAGTGATCCTAAGCTATCAGAACTCACTTTGAAATTCCTGAGTCAAGGGATGACACTGTCAGAATAAAAGCGAATTCATTTTCCAGAGTTTTTTTCCGTTTTATTTTGGAATTTGACTCCGGAGTAGAAAGAGACGGATAGACACGGAAGAGTTTTACTTGGAAACTCACACAAAAGAGAAGGATGGTAAAGGATCCATTTGAAATTCAGATTACAGAGAGAGAGAGAGAGGAGAGAGAGAGAGAGAGAGAGAGAGAGAGAGAGAGAGAGAGAAGTACTACTTTACATACACACACACACACACACACACACACACATATATATTTATTTATATAATATATATATATATATATATATATATATATTATAATATATATGCGTGTGTGGGTGTGTGGTGTGTCACACACACACACACACACACATAT
>NC_087205.1:896288-947099 GCF_015104395.2 Macrobrachium nipponense | reverse complement strand
ATCCTTTGTAGTGGATAGGAGGACAGTGTCATCCATCATGACCATAATATGCAACCAAGCAAGAAAACCATCCAAAGGGCAATTACGTTTTATCATTTGTATTATATCGTTTACATATAAAACAAATAAAATACATGATTTAGGTGAGCCTTGGCGCATACCAACAGTAGCAGCAAGGAGAGAGGTACCAATCACACTATTTGTGCAACGATATACAGCCACCAATGCTAAAAGCATAGTCATCCCACATCCCATTCGTTTAGTCACAGAAAATAACTTACGTCTAGGTACAAAATCATAAGCTCCTCTAAAATCAACAAAGGTTACAAAAAGCTTCAATTTCTTCCTCCTAGCTACGTCCACCAATAGCCTCAAAGTTACTATATACTCTACACATCTCCTCCCCGCCTGACTTCCTGCTTACTCCCTGCACCTACACGGCTTAAACCACTGACTAAGACGAGCACATAAGACCATATCGTAAATCTTAGCTATACTATTAATCACATTAATGCCTCTGTAATAACCCGGAGAAGCCCTACTTCCTCGTTTGAATATTGTATGCATCTTTGCTGCGATCCAACTTAATGGGTAAGAACTAGACAAAAACAGATTATTAAATAATGTAGCAATTAGCATGATCCACTCAAACGGTAACATTTTGAACAAACCTGGGGGTAGACCGTCAGGTCCAGTGGCTTTATTGGGCTTTAACCTTTTTACCTGAGTCTGTACCTCAGCTGGAGTAATTGGATCGTCCAATACAGGTATAGTTACATCTGAATGAAAATCGTCTATATTAAGACTGTCTACATTAGGAGGGTTAAATATTTGCTCATAATATTGTTTGAATTGCTCATCACTCGGCTTGGAGTCTGAATTACTTGGGTCCTCTATAAGTTGACCTTTCCAATCAATTGCACCCCAGATCCGAGCCTGATCATTTTCCTCCAACAATCTATCCAATCTACTCTGGCCGTTATTTATTAAAATTCCTTCAGGATTCTCATGAGATACACTAGTGGAGGCACAATCATATAAAGTATTGCTAAGGCGTAAGGCTGACAAATCTATATCCTCATCTCTATCTAGCTCTACTCCGTGGCCACTAATAAGAACGATATTCTTATTAATTCTTAGAAATATGGCTGTACGGAATGGAACTCCTTCCATAGGCATGTTTCGTTCTAAAAAGGAATGAAAAATAACCCTGGTGAAATTATTAACTATAACGAAAAATGAAAATAGTGGTTAACAGTTATATGCAAAATACCTATAATAATTCTTCAGTTTACGAGTCTATTTACTGCCAATATTTTTTTGTTTACAAATATTTTCAAAGGAACAAAAGTAACATTAGATGGTGCATTGTACGCGTTCGACATTCCATATATCAATTTGTAATCCTGCAGAAAACATAAATGCTGTCAGACATAACAATCAGTTCTCTGTTAATTTAATTGTTTTATACAAATTCTCAGTTCATCCTTTCTCGATCGAAAATGTCATTTGCAAATAAGTATCAAAAGGATACACAGCAGTAATGGTTGTGTACGTTTACAAAATTATTCATACACACACACACACACACACTGTAAAGGACGTGAGTGGAAAGGTCTTGTAGAGGTACGCCATTGTTTAACTTTCCTTCGTGGCTTTTTTGGTCTTATATAATATATATATATATATATATATATATATATATATATATATATATATATATATATATCATATACCTAATATATATATATATATATATATATATATATATATAACACGATTACTTTGACGGAATCATGTAAATATAGATATCGAATACTAAATACCTTGATTACCTCGTCGACATATGCTGTTGAAATACATATACCTACGGCTTGCTAAATTCATCAGTTGTTAGTGGTAGTTAAACGACAGGTGTTTTAAAAAATCAAATAACGGCAAATGTGCCAGTATGAAATGGCAGAATGTCGAAATGTAGCCATGTGAGCTCAAAACTGTAGTAATTATTATGATTATTTATATTAGTACGTGATCATTGAAAATACGCTGTGGGTCTAACAGAAACTAAGACTAGATACACCTCTCTCTCTCTCTCTCTCTCTCTCTCTCTCTCTCTCTCTCTCTCTCAAGCGAGCGAGCACTCTGAAGAAAGATACATTTTCATTTTTTTTCTGCATAAATGGTGAGCGTTGCAATAAAAAAGCTTCCTATCCTTATGTATATGTATATATATATATATATATATATATATATATATATAACATGAATGACATTCGATATTTATATTTAAAAGCATAACCAACTTTTTCTACCCTCGAAGCCATTTCGTGAAAACTGTAAACCTTTTGGTTTGCGTTTATTTTACAAACACAGAAAATGTTCATCTACATTTTTCACGCCGGATTTCAAATATTAGATTTTTCCGTATGCTCACTTGATGCCTGCGGATTAAGAGTGCTTTATATGACGATATATATATATATATATATATATATATATATATATATATATATATATATCTATATATATATATATATATATATATATATATCATATATATATATATATATATATATATATATATATATATATATATATATATATATATATATATATATATGTATATATAATATATATATATATATATATATATATATATATATATACTACATACATCATATATATATATATATATATATATATATATATATATATATATATATATATATATATATGTGTATGTATGTATTATGTGTGTGTGTTTGCGTGATCAGTTGATCACTTGGGGATATTGTATTCAACGTAGTTGGAGTAAAAATCATTAACTAACGTGCGAGTTTTTGCTTTTAGCCTTCAGCAATCAAACTGTCAAGTCATTACTTGTAATAAATTACTAATATATCGGGCACTGTTGTCATAAATAAAGCCAGTGGGCGTCACTAACGATACTAATGTATCGTATCTCAATGATGAGCGCTCCGTAATGGAAAGGTATGGACTCCATAGTAGAAGGAATACCAGCACATATTACTCTCGCTTATTACCTCGAGGCAATGACGCTTATTCCGTTTTTATTTCCGTGGGATTATGGGGAACGACATTTGCAGTCCTTAATGGATTGGAAGTTACTGAAAAGGAGTAGAACGTTGCGTTTAACCTTCCATACTCTACAAAAACATTTTTCAGTTTTCTTCTGAAGATTGAAAAAGAAACACAAAATTTACTGTGTATAACGTGTTCACTTAAAAATATTTACATTTTATTTTTTACTCAACAATGTACATATTTATAAACAAACACGTTATACACAGTAATTTTGTGGGTTTCCTTTTCAGTTCCATACTCTGTCCTCGTGCTACAAAAAGTCAGAGAAAATGAGAATATTAAGAACGTGGGTATTGAATGTGATTTCACGTGCAACAGAGTTGAAAGCATTTGTGTTTTGATTTGCTAGAGGATGTAGGTTCTTCATTGGGAAAATTAAACAATAACTTCTGTGTGGCCCACTTGAGGTAGATAGGACTGTTTCAGTGAAGATGTTTAATAAGTGTCAATATTCTAGGAATAACCCCAAAAAAATTTGGAAGAGACTAAGCTGGTTAAGAAAATGTTGTTCTTAGAGCAGTAGTTCTGAATGATTTAAATGCAAAGATAGGCGATAGGGAAGGAGATTTTACGGCTGATATGATGTGTAAATAAAAAAAAATGTATGTTGTGATTGCGTACACTGGATGGTAAACAAGCGGATAAACGCAACGTTGATAGACTTAATGAACGGAAATGTAGTATATGTTACCATCTGCTTTTAAAAGAAATTGAAAATAAGATTAGTTTCAGTCCAAGAGGGAGGGATTCAAATGTCGTTACGAATATAACTGTAGCAATTAAGTCTGATAAGAGAGACGAGATGGACAAGGTAGCCAAGAAGTGTAAGAGAGAACAAGTCAGATCTAATGAAAACGCACATTGTAATCTTAACAAGTAATTTAGCAAGTTTAGCAAGAAGTAAAAGGTGTTGCATTGGAGGGAACTGAATGCAGGGAAAAAAGTTAAGGTTCAGAATAATGGATCAGGGATGTAAAGAAGTAAACATTAAGATGCTGCCGTGTTTTAAGGCGTTATTATATTTATGTTTGGAGAGTTTTGACGGAGCAGATATGAATGATGGAAGGGTGCAAAGACGCTTTTAGATATTCGGTTTTTAATGCGAGTGAAAGCTGCTTCATTATTGTTCTTAATACTAGTAAAATTTATATAGGAAATATTTTGAAACTAGTGTAGAATACATACTATTCATATTGTTCTTAATACCTACGTGTATATCGCGTGTAGTATTGATGATTTTACCACTAGGTAAATTTAATATTTGGTAAGAGAGACGATAAAAATTGCACATTTGCTTAGTAAAAAATTTTTACATATTGGTTGTTTTTTTGATAAAAAAGATAACAATATGGTCGTTCATAATACGTTTAAACTATAATATTATTTAACAAGTGTGATGTAGATTATCTAAAACGTATAATTAACCATTCCGAATTGAAATGCTTATTGCTAGATATTAATTGGAAACAAATTGCAAATCATTTATTACAAAGTAGCCTAGTTAATTATCCGAAGCGCTCTTCTGAAATAAAACCGTCAAGTAAAAATGAAATAATACAATTGTCCCGTAAATTACCAGATAGGAAATGCCCATTCAACCGTCAATTTGATTATTTCATTCAATGCCGGAATTCATGATGTGACCTATTGCTTAGGGGATCAATTGGCGGACTGTAGTCTGATGGGCAATGGCCAAATAGTCGAACGAGTTAATAATTAAATGATATCCATTGTCGATATATTTTTAGATCCAAAGGCCGTTGAGGACGGCGGGAAAATAGCCATATGAAGCCCAGGACCGAAGTCAATTATAGAAAATGGTAAATAATGAAGAGAGAAGCTTTCCCTCGAATGAAGCTTCACACATGCCTCTAGGATGATAACTACTCGCAAAATTCTGGAAAAACAGACGCAGAAAGAGAGTGCAAAGCCTGCCAGATAAAGAATGACGGTCGCTGAACCAGTCACTGAGTCATAAAAACTCAAGGAAAGAAGAAAGAATGTCTCTGTATGTGAATTTCTTTACCACTTTTTACGTACTGGGCCATTATTGTCATCTATCAAATAGTGAATGTTGACTATTCAACCTTATAGTAGGCAGGTCAGCTCCTGTAAATGCCCTATTCCTTTTAATTGTATTAAATGCCAATATACTTTGAGTCATATGAACCTTCTAAAAGGTAAATAAAAATCATTAGCGAAGCTATCGTCGATGGAAAAACAGAGATAAAAAAATAGATCAAGAACAATCAGCAAATACTAAGCCAGATTTTTAAAATGGAAACACTGGCTCTGTGGGAAAAATATTGATGGATAAAAGAGAAGAAAGAAACGTGTTATTTTTCTCAGAATTCTGTTTGAAAATCAGATTACAAATCTTGTCTTGAGATGTTTATCTTTAAACAGTCACAAAAGTACTGCCAAATGTATCTTGAAATATAATGCTTTAGATTTAAAAACAACTATCCATGGCAAGTGTATTTTGAAATGGTCCTTTTTAGACAATCACAAAATGCTCATGGTAATTTTATCTTTAAATGGTACTCTTCAGACAATAAGAAAAAAAATGACAACTGTAACTTGAAATGACCCTCTTTTGATAGAAAAAAAAAAAAGATATTCATGACAAATGTATCTTTAAATGGTCCTGTTTAGACAGTAAAAAAAATATGTAACTTGAAATGACCCTCTTTAGACATAAAGAAAAGGATATTCATGACAACTGTATTTTTGAATGGTCCTGTTTAGACAATAAAAAAAATATGACAGCTGTATCTTTAAATGGTCTTTAGACAATCTCAAAAATACTCATGGAACTATCTTTAGGTTTCTTTTAGAACAATCTCAAAAATCTCATGACAACTGTATCTGTGTCTATCTATAAATGGTCCTCTTTAGACAGTAAAAAAAAAAAGACAGTAAAGAAAATATGACAACTGTATCATGAAATTGCCCTCTTTAGACAGAAAAAAAAAATTCATAACAACTGTATCTTAAAACGTTCGTCTTTAGACAATCGTAAAAATACTCATGACAACTGTGTCCTTAAAATACTTTTTTACTGTACTTATCCCACTTTAGAACTGAACAGTACCTTATCCACTAATAGTTCTCTTGGTTTCCTCTCTGGTTTTATAACTTTTCCTGGCTTTAAGACATTTTTGTGCAATGCACTACTAACAACAATTACGTTTCAGTTGCAACTTTATTCGGCATAACATGACATTTTCCACCACGCCAACTGAGAATCCGTGTTTTAAAGAGTAGAGTGCGTAAACGGTTTGAAAATCAGCCGAAAAGAATAAAATGCCTGATATTAATAGACGAAAAAAATTGAGTCATACTCAATGCTTTATAATTCCCATAATGTTTTCAGTATTTAAAAAAAAAAAACTAAATTCATATCGAATATAAAAAGTCATATGAATCGAGGGATAATTGCCTAGATTATTCACAAAAATTATTCAAGAAAAAATATACATTGATTTTTTTTTGGCTGAAATTATTATAAATCTGATAATTTGGATTAATCCCCACTTAAATATAGTTCGAGTCTTTCTGGCTGTGCTGTCTGTACTAAAACATAAAAAGTATAATGTTTGAGTATTTTTTTGTATCATGTGAATGTTGTGTATGAATTTCCCCAAAGGGAGTAAAGTTATAGAAATTACAAATGGTCCGAAAACTCGAGCGGTAATCGAGAAAGAATATAAGGAATTATGTAAATAATATATATCTTTATGAATAATTCCTCAATTTTCCTACGATTCTCGACCATTTCTGTACTCTGTTTATTTATTTTTGGATCGGTATACAAACCATATATATTTTTAGAAGCAGTGTACAATTTTGAACATTTTTTGTGAAAAGAACATATCTGAATATTTAAATTATTCCATGAATAAACCTATAAAGAAATTGCAGATTGTGAGTGCCCATTTCCAGCCCCCCCCACGCCGGCCCCCCCCCCCCACCACCCCCCCCCCTCCCCCCAAAAAAAAAATCAGTTTGACGGAGCATTAAAGGAAAGATGATAGGACAAAGATATTTTCATATATTTAGAATATATAAATAAATATAAATAGTAGTTTATGAGTGCCCATATCTCCCCCCCCCCCCCCCCCCCCCTTCCCGCCCCACAGATGAGTTTGACGGAACATAAAAGGGAAGATGATAGGACAAAGATATTTTGATAATTTCCTCCAAAAAAATAAAAATATAAAAAGTGAGAAACTGTGTAATTAAAGGGAAAGAATATTAACATATAAAAAGAAAACGTCATAATACGAGAAACGTAGTCCTTTCTGAAACGAAAAAAAAAAAAAAAAAAAAAAAAAAAATATAGTTTGGCAGTAAAGAAAAATTCGGGGAAGATGCCAAGGCGAACGAGGTCAAACTATTTCCCTCTTCTTCCCCCCGTCATCCCAAGGGGAACGAAAAAGAAAGGTTTCGAGACAAAATTTGTGAAATATCAGAAAAAGCTTTCAAAACACATGGCGCTCTTGTTTCGAGTTTACGCCATAGATCCTGGGTCTTGATGCAGGGAAAAGGAGTCTTCCCCTTAGCTCTTTGGGTTCACCCGCCATTATTCATTTCCCGTTTTCGGTCTTGATTCACCAGCTCCATTTTTAACCTTTTTTTTTTTTTTTTTTTTTTTAAATGGGGGGTGGGGGGGGGTAGGGGGTAGGGGGGGGGGTGGGTAGGGGGGGGGGGGTGGGGGTGGGGTAGGGGTGGGGGTGGGGGTGGGGGGTGTTGGGTGGGGGGTATGGGGTCGTTGTGACATTTGACTATAAGATAAATAGTACATGTAGTCTTATTCTGAACCACTCATTTCACAATATTACGTACAGATTTTCAACGAGACAATATAATTTCATTGTTTTATCCGTTTACCGATCTCTTTATAACCTCTGTTGCTAACCAGTAAGATTCTCTTGGAAATCGACAGGAATAAAATGACAATTATCGTTTGCAGCAAATATCAGTTTTGGTCAAAGGCCTGAGCCCAAATCTGGTTAAGAAGTCTTTAATAATAAATAAAACCAACGATATACAAGTTATACAGTCTAGATTTAATGTTGGTATATGTGAATATGAATATGTGTGTGTGTGCGTGTATTATATGTGTATGTATATTCGTTAAATGTTTCCTATATACAAGACTGAAATACACGATCAAACATCTATGTAGTTATCGTGAGATGGAAATTATATAATGACCGACTTTTTAACCAGATTTGGACACGCGGTTTTATTCTGACTAAGATGTATTAGAGTATTTATTTATGTACCAAGACGCCTGTAAGAAATGAAAAGTATTCATTTTAGTTTCGAAGAATTACTTGTAATCTTAAAAGTTTACTCTGTAGTAGTTTAATCCCATATATCAGGAAAGGGACGATTTTACATTACAAATCGTGGTAGATTGAACATTTATATATTCACGCACGTTTGATATATAACACCGAGAGATATATAACACGTGATTATTATATAAATGCGACAGTTGAATTATATTTCGTTTTAAGAATTTATTACAAAGCGTTTTAATTAATTCTACGAAATGGTCCACTGGAATAAAACAGTGAAAGTTAAATGAACACACACACACACACACACATATATATATATATATATATATATATATATATATATATATATATATATAAGTATAATTATGCAACAAATTTCCTGATGGCAGTGACCCGTCAACTATCAACATGATTATTTCATTGAATGCTGATATCCATAAATTACCCCTTTGGCGATTAGGTAGATTGAAAGAAAGGACTTTATCGCGATGGATTATAGTTTAATGGTCTAATGATTTATAATATATTGGTTTTAATGTTTCATTAACTTTATTGAAAGGCAATATTTAGCTTAAACCATTCCCCCTCAGAAAGGTTTTTTTTTTTTTTTTTTGTTTTTTTTTTTTTTAGTTGTGGGGGTTGGATAAATCAGGAAGTTTATCTTTGTAGGTTATAATAATAATAAAATAATAGAATCAGGAAGAGATTCCGTATATCGGAGGTGGCAAAAAAAGGAAAGATCTAATAAAAAAATATTTTTTTCATAAACCCAAAGTGAGGCACTGGTGCACCTATGAAACCTGGGAAATTCTCAGAGCCTGAGGGGAATAAAGGCAACAGGAAGAGAATTCCAGAGCTTGCAAAGAACTTCTTCTAATACAATTCACTCACGCTAAGTGTGAGTGAGGTTTCAAGTCGAAAAATGTATTGATATTCCTTATTTTATAGAAAACAAAATTGCAAATACTAAAACATTTTTAGCCCTCGTGATAGAAGGAGGAAGTAAAAGATTTCCATTTTGTCTCCCGAACATCCGAAGTCTCTTTTGAATTCTACCGTACATATATGCTTTCTTTTCCTGTTGTAGGGCCAGCTCGCTTTCGACATACTTTCCTCAATACTACATACGTGTGCAAAACGATTTGCAGCAATATGAGAGAGAACTTTTTTTTATTTATTTTATTATTTTTATTATTTTTTTTGTTTTTTTTCTACTGAAATGCTTGACTATTGAAATCTTGCGCCCTCGTTTTTCAAGTGGTCTTTGATTATTGCAATAGTTAGGAGTTATAATTTAATGCTTACAGCCTAATGTGAATAAATTGGCATCAAGGGCTCTTGGCAATAAATATATATTAGATTTTGCGGTATTAAATTTTAACGCTCATTTAACATGTGTTTTTCAGAGGAAAATTTTCCTCTCTCTCTCTCTCTCTCTCTCTCTCTCTCTCTCTCTCTCTCTCTCTCTCTCTCTCTGTATGTCTGCGAGGTTTTCCTTTTGTTGCACCTTTCAAACCTTTCACTGTCCATTTCCATATCAGCGCTGATTGGCCTTAGTGCACCCAGTGCTTGGCATGCATGCCAAAAGTCTATAAATCTATAAATCAATCAATTAATCTAGTTTCTTGCATTCATTTAAGGGCCATGTATTCTGTGGATGTTTGCTGTGGTATCGTATTGTTTTTGTAACTGTTGAAGATTTTGTATTAATTAATTAATAATAATAAAATAATAATAATAATAATAATAATAATAATAATAATAATAATAATAATAATAATAATAATAATAATAATAATGAACTAAGGAACCTCCGTAACGAGGCTATAATATTGGCAATCAAAAGCCACAGTAGTGTTAAAATATATTATTGTACAATGGTAAAAAATACAAGGAGAGACTTTCGGATACTGCTCCGTATCCCTCTTCAGTCCTACTGACGGTCAAACAATGGAGGGAGCGTTACGACAGTAAAAAAAAAATAAATAAAAAATAAATAAAATAAAATAACAACTGGCTCAAGGCGATGGAGCTAAGTGTTGATCAGGTAATCCCCGTTCGGTTGTTTCTGTTGGCGAGACAGCGGGAACGGCGAAGTGGTCGTTCAAGTGATTCCAGCTGAGCAGACACTCCATCGGTGCCATGACTTGAAGCTGTAGTAACCTCAGTCATCTGGGATAAAGAGAGGAGCAACATCAGGGGTCTCACAATCACCAGACATATGAGTCCTAAAATCGTTGACAAAGTGGTCAATTATTAAAGAATTGGTAAAACTACCTTCACTGATGAAGATAGTTTTACTAATTCTTTAATAATTGACCAATTTGTCAACGATTTTAGGACTCACATGTCTGGTGATTGAGACCCCTGATGTTGCTCCCACCTCTCTTTTATCCCAGATGACTGAGGTTACTACAGCTTCAAGTCATGGCACCGATGGAGTGTCTGCTCAGCTGGAATCACCTGAACGACCACTTCGCCGTTCCCGCTGTCTCGCCAACAGAAACAACCGAACGGAGATTACTTGACCAACACTTATATCCATCCGCCTTGAACCAGTTGTTATATATATATTTTTTTTTCACTGTTGTAACGCTCCCTCCATTGTTTGACCGTCAGTAGGACTGAAGAGGGACACGGAGCAGTATCCGAAAGTCTCTCCTTGTATTTTTTACCATTGTACAATAATATATTTTAACACTACTGTGGCTTTTGATTGTCAATAATAATAATAATAATAATAATAATAATAGCGAAGAAAAGCAGAACAGGAACAATATATTACTCAGAAAACCCCACATTTAATAACAAGAACTTGGTAGGTTGAAGAGAATGAAGGAAGGTACTCAGAAGTCATTTATATCCAGAGAACTCATCATTAAACACGAATAGAATTTTCCCTGGAAAATATTAGTCAAATGAGTTTCATGATTGCTTTTGTTTTGCTCAGAAATCGTAATAAATTGCGATTACCGAAGCTCTTCGGGTTTTTTTTATTTGTTTAGAGTAATTCCATTGGTGTTACTAATTTGATAGTTTCATGGATGATAATTATAATTAGAATGAATGCAGTATCGTAGGTTTTAAATTGTAAAACTATTAATGAGAACAGTCTCGTTTCTTCTTCTTCTTCTCCTTATTATTATTATTTTTTTTTTTTTTTTTTTTTTTTTTTGCTCTATCACAGTCCTCCAATTCGACTGGGTGGTATTTATAGTGTGGGGTTCCGGGTTGCATCCTGCCTCCTTAGGAGTCCATCACTTTTCTTACTATGTGTGCCGTTTCTAGGATCACTCTTCTGCATGAGGCCCGAAGCTACTTCAGCCTCAGTTTTTCAAGATTCCTTTTCAAGGATCTTGGGATCGTGCCTAGTGCTCCTATGATTATGGGTACGATTTCCACTGGCATATCCCATATCCTCCTTATTTCTATTTTCAGATCTTGATACTTATCCATTTTTTCCCTCTCTTTCTCTTCAACTCTGGTGTCCCATGGTATTGCGACATCAATGAGTGATACTTTCTTCTTGACTTTGTCAATCAACGTCACGTCTGGTCTGTTTGCACGTATCACCCTATCCGTTCTGATACCATAGTCCCAGAGGATCTTTGCCTGATCGTTTCTATCACACCCTCAGGTTGGTGGCTCGTACCACTTATTACTGGCAAGGTAGCCGATGTTTCTTGCACAGGCTCCAGTGGAGGGCTTTTGCCACTGAATCATGCCTCTTTTTGTAGTGGTTCTGTGCAAGTGACGGGCATTCGCTTGCTATGTGGTTTATGGTTTCATTTTTCGTATTGCACTTCCTACATATGGGAGAGATGTTATTTCCATCTATCGTTCTTTGAACATATCTGGTTCTTAGGCCTGATCTTGTGCCCGCTGTTATCATTCCTTCAGTTTCCTTCTTTAGCTCTCCCCTCTGTAGCCATTGCCATGTGTCATCGCTGGCTAGTTCTTGAGTCTGTCTCATGTATTGTCCGTGCATTGGTTTGTTGTGCCAGTCCTCTGTTCTGTTTGTCATTCTCCTGTCTCTGTATATTTCTGGGTCGTCGTTCTACTTTTATTAGTCTTCTTCCCTGCACTCTTTAGCCACTCGTCTTCACTGGTTTTCAGATATTGCCCCAGGTGCTCTGTTCTCGGTGTTGACGCAGTCCTCTATACTTAGTAGTCCTCACCCTCCTTCCTTTCGTGTTATGTATAGTCTGTCCGTATTTGCTCTTGGGTGTAGTGCTTTGTGTATTGTCATATGTTTCCTGGTTTTCTGATCTATGCTGCGGAGTTCTGCCTTCGTCCATTCCACTATTCCTGCGCTGTATCTGATTACTGGCACTGCCCCATGTGTTTATTGGGCTTTTATCATATTTCCGGCGTGAGTTTTGACTTGAGTATCGCCTTGAGTCTCTGCATATATTCTTTCCTGATCGTGTCCTTCATCTCTTGGTGTTTTATATCCCCTCCTTCCATTATTCCCAGGTATTTGTATCCTGTCTCATCTATGTGATTGATGTTGATCCCATCAGGTAGCTTTATCCCTTCAGTTCTCGGTTACTTTGCCTTTTTGTTTTTGTATGTTGACTAAGGCGCATTTTTCTATTCGAAACTCCATCCTAATGTCCCCAGATACAATCCTTACAGTCTGGATTAGGGTATCTATTTCCTTGATGCTCTTACCATACAGCTTGATGTCGTCCATGAACATCAGATGGTTGATTCTGTGCCTCTTTTCTTGAGTTGGTACCCGGCATCCATCCATATTATATTATTATTATTATTATTTTTTTTTCTTTTCTTCTTTTTTTTTTTTTTTTTTTTTTTTTGCTCTATCACAGTCCTCCAATTCGACTGGGTGGTATTTATAGTGTGGGGTTCCGGGTTTGCATCCTGCCTCCTTAGGAGTCCATCACTTTTTCTTACTCTGTGTGCCGTTTCTAGGATCACACTCTTCTGCATTAGTCCTGGAGCTACTTCAGCCTCTAGTTTTTCTAGATTCCTTTTCAAGGATCTTGGGATCGTGCCTAGTGCTCCTATGATTATGGGTACGATTTTCCACTGGCATATCCATATCCTTCTTATTTCTATTTTCAGATCTTGATACTTATCCATTTTTTCCCCTCTCTTTCTCTTCAACTCTGGTGTCCCATGGTATTGCGACATCAAATGAGTGATACTTTCTTCTTGACTTTGTCAATCACGTCACGTCTGGTTGTTTGCATCGTATCACCCTATCCGTTCTGATGCCATAGTCCCAGAGGATCTTTGCCTGATCGTTTTCTATCACTCCTTCAGGTTAGTGCTCGTACCACTTATTACTGCAAGGTAGCTGATGTTTCTTGCACAGGCTCCAGTGGAGGGCTTTTGCTACTGAATCATGCCTCTTTTTGTATTGGTTCTGTGCAAGTGCCGGGCATTCGCTCGCTATGTGGTTTATGGTTTCATTTTTCGTATTGCACTTCCTACATATGGGAGAGATGCTATTTCGTCTATCGTTCTTTGAACATACCTGGTTCTTAGGGCCTGATCTTGTGCCGCTGTTAATCATTCCTTCAGTTTCCTTCTTTAGCTCTCCCCTCTGTAGCCATTGCCAATTGTCATCGCTGGCTAGTTCTTTAGTCTGTCTCATGTATTGCCCGTGCATTGGTTTGTTGTGCCAGTCCTCTGTTCTGTCTGTCTTTCTCCTGTCTCTGTATATTTCTGGGTCTTCGTCTACTTTTATCAGTCCTTCTTCCCATGCACTCTTTAGCCACTCGTCTTCACTGGTTTTCAGATATTGCCCCAGTGCTCTGTTCTCGATGTTTACGCAGTCCTCATACTTAGTAGTCCTCTCCCTCCTTCCTTTCGTGTTATGTATAGTCTGTCCGTATTTGCTCTTGGGTGTAGTGCTTTGTGTATTGTCATATGTTTCCTGGTTTTCTGATCTATGCTGCGGAGTTCTGCCTTCGTCCATTCCACTATTCCTGCGCTGTATCTGATTACTGGCACTGCCCATGTGTTTATGGCTTTTATCATATTTCCGGCGTTGAGTTTTGACTTGAGTATCGCCTTGAGTCTCTGCATATATTCTTTCCTGATCGTGTCCTTCATCTCTGGTGTTTTATATCCCCTCCTTCCATTATTCCCAGGTATTTGTATCCTGTCTCATCTATGTGTTTGATGTTGCTCCCATCTGGTAGCTTTATCCCTTCAGTTCTCGTTACTTTGCCTTTTGTATGTTGACTAAGGCGCATTTTCTATTCCAAACTCCATCCTGATGTCCCCAGATACAATCCTTACAGTCTGGATTAGGGTATCTATTTCCTTGATGCTCTTACCATACAGCTTGATGTCGTCAATGAACATCAGATGGTTGATTCTGTTGCCTCTTTTCTTGAGTTGGTACCCGGCATCCATCTTCTGTAGTACTTTTGTCATGGGAATCATGGCTACTACGAAGAGTAGTGGGGACAGTGAGTCACCCCGGAAGATCCCTCCCCTGATATTAACCTCTGCTAGTCTTATTCCAGAGCTTGTAAGTATTGTATTCCAGTTGCGCATTGTATTTTTGAGGAAGGTGATGGTGTTTTTCTCTTCCCCATAATATTTTCAGGCATTCTTTAGCCATGTGTGTGGTATCATGTCGAAGGCTTTCTTATAGTCTATCCATGCCATGCTTAGGTTGGTTTTCCTTCTCCTACTGTTCTTCATTACCATTTTGTCTATCAGGAGCTGGTCTTTTGCGCCCCTACACTTCCTTCTGCAGCCTTTCTGTTGGTGGGGGATGGTGTTTGTCTCCTCTAGGTAGTTGTATAGCCTTTCACTGATGATACCTGTTAGTAACTTCCACATTATTGGTAGACAGGTGATAGGCCTGTAGTTACTGGCTATATTTTCCCTTACTCTTGTCTTTTTGTACTAAGGATGTTCTTCCTGTGGTCATCCATTTGGGTGCTTGGTGATTTGAGATACAATGCTGGAGTTGTTCTGCTATTCGTGGGTGTAGGGCTCCTTGAAGTTTTTGAGCCAGTATCCATGGTACTTTCATCGGGACCTGGGGCTTTCCAGTTTGGCATTTTCTTTAGTTGGTGTCTGACTGTGTCTGTCGTGATCTCTGTGAATCTTTGTTTTATTCTCCCTGTTTCTTCTTCCTTGACTTCCTGGAGCCATGTTGCATGTTTATTATTATTATTATTATTATTATTATTATATTATTATTATTATTATTATTATTATTATTATTATTATTATTATTATTCAACTTGAAAAAGCATCATTATGGAAATGTCCGGCACGACATCATTAACCTTCTAAGCAATCCTGTGAAGATTTAATCCCCATACACGAAAGAAAGAAAGCAGGAGTACGTAACAGACGAATAATCCAATAAAGAAATAAAGGTAAATCTAGAACGGTAAGGGAAATCCAAAGCCGTAATCGATTCTGGGATTGAAGTCCATTTGGAACAGTAATTGACAAGGAAAGAAAACTTGGGTTAGATTTCGTGGGAATCATAAACATTCCTCATGATGAGGTAAAGAGATTATATAATTTAGGAAAAACTGTATGTAGAGATATATTGTATGTGGCCATTTCTTATTAACGTTCATTTTTATTTTTAGTTTCGTATTTAGAACATGAGTGACATTCCTACTTACTTATTTTCAAAGTGGTGGCAATTCATTTATCATCGACGTGACCTGCTGCTGCTTATATCGGAGTTTGAAATATACCAGCTTCGCGCGACCGCTGAAATGAACTTAAATCCCTGACATCCGAAGCTGAGAACTAACTATACCTTTTAAGTGGCGAATAAAATGTTGTAAGTGTCTGATTGGTTGTTTATGATGCTGTTTATGTTGCTACTTTGGATTGTTACCTATAACTCACCTCCGAGGTGCAGCTATAGTAGATTCACATCAACCGTGCATCCGATGTCTAGGCCATTCCTTTACGACGCTCCCGATTGGGTGTTGATAAGCCAATTGCATCCCTGAAAACTCTCAGTCTCTCCCTAGAGAATTCACATGGGTAGAATGTATGTTCCACCTCTCCTGAGGGATACTTTTGAAAGAATTATCTCTCAGGAGAGGTGGAGCGTCCCCCTGCGTATGTGAACTCTCTCGAGAGACTGAGTTTCCATCCCTGTGATTGGCTTATCAACAGCCTATCAGGAGCGTCGTAAGGGACTGGCCTAGACATCAAATGCACGGTTGATGTGAATCTACTATAAACCCTCCGGGATCAAAGATATCGTTTTATTCAAAATGATTTGTCGACGCAACATAGAAATGGATGTATACAATATTTTGATCCCGATGGGCTAGTACTAAACACGGCGTCCCATTGAGATTCCGCTCTGTTTAGTACTGTACCAGCCCGGAGT
The DNA here is from genome assembly GCF_015104395.2 of Macrobrachium nipponense. Classification (NCBI taxonomy): domain Eukaryota; kingdom Metazoa; phylum Arthropoda; class Malacostraca; order Decapoda; family Palaemonidae; genus Macrobrachium; species Macrobrachium nipponense. The sequence goes on along the minus strand of NC_087205.1, from coordinate 930,323 downwards.
GACGCGTAGATAACAAGCCAGAGTTGCAAATTCGTTATTTATTTCTTGGCTGTTTCCCTTAGGAGATACTGAAGGAGTGTATATTTTCTTTCTAAATTAGGAGATACTGGTGTATATATTCTCTCTACATTCCACTAGTAATCGCGAATTAGGAACAGTATCGACTTTTAGATTTTTTATTTATTTTTTTTTTTACTCCTCATCATATCTCAAGTAGTCTATTCTACCCGACACGTCGCCGTTTAGACAAGGAAAACCTGCATCTTGTTCACAAAAGTGGTTCGAAGTCAAAATTCGAAATTATCCTTCGGGGAGGATCTAGAAGTAAGATATGATTCTCCATGGACGGGACTACATCCTCTTTAGATACTGGAAATCTAGGGAGGGGTGGGGGGCGCGAAGGTATTGCACATCCTGTCATCAAGAAAATGCATTCAATCCCGGGAATTGTATTCCTGGACAATTTATGGGACTGCGTTTCTTGACACCTTTCCTCTCAGTTGGAAACCTCTCGCTGACTCCTCAGTGTATTTTTTTTTTATTCGTCTGTGTAGTGCGTGCATCTACTTTTCTGTATTTCTTATCGTCTTACTCTGGGTGTGATCCAGGGCCGCTGACACTGGAGCGCTCGGGCTTATAGTAATTTACAGCAAAGCCTGGTATTTACCCACGCCAAATTCACTTGTCTTTCTCAGGACCCACTCAGAGTGGTCCTGGTCTTACCCGAAAATGAATGCAACTAAGTGAAAGAGAAAAGGGTATTTGTTTTTCCACATTTTTTTTTTCTACTTCGAATTTTTGATGCGTTAACTCAAATCAGCCGTTGTCGTATTTATAGTTCAATTTATTGTTTAAGTTTGGTTTGTTCGTAAGTTATTCCCAATGTCGCTTTCATCTCAAGACCAGACTCAGGTTGATCTTATTTCCTGTTTATAAAGTATTTTAATTTGCATTTTTTTTCCCACCCAGCTTTCAACTTTTTTTTTTTTTGTACTTTTTCAAGTACAGAGCGTGACTTACATACCTCTTCGATCAACCTTTTAAATATGGTATTCATTTCATTTTGGAAGTGTAACAGTATTATCTCTTTACAGTAGTGTTGTCGACAAATTATACTTCGTTTTTTGAGAGACTGAAATAGAATTTTAAGGCATTGAGTTCCCTTTGAGTTTTAAAAACAAAACTATGGTGCCTTTACTCCAAAGGTCACACAGACTGCTGGATCAACCTTTTTGACCTCAACCAGTAGTCGCGAGAAGAAAGGTCAATATGAACCCCGTTCATATTTGAAATGATATTGCATTTAGATTGAAATTTTTTTAGTTTTGTTCTGTTTTATTTTTCAACTTTTCTAAGATGATTTTTATAATGATTAAAACAGAAAACAGTTATGATGAAGAAAAAAAACTCAAAAATATTCTGCAAAAATTTATATATTGCATCATTATGAAGGGAAATTCAGTTTCCCTAATTGCTTTACCATCTTCCTGCAAGGAAATGAAAATCGCGAATGGCGTTTAGAATTAATGTCCCCGTGTTACGTCATGAGTTGACGAACAGAATACTTGGGTTCTGGCAATCGAGTTTTCTGTGCAGCGTATAATGCTGTTTGAAACTCTCAGCCATGGCGTATAAAACTCTCAGTCCATGGAACTTTCAGCCACGGCTCCATGGTAGCCTGTGTTGTCGGTTAAAAACTTATATAAATTCATGAATTTCTTTTAAGGTGTAGGAAAGTAAATTATTTTTTCACTTTGGTAATTCGTTACTTCTGTTTATTCACTTTGTATCCATGTTAATCGAAATAGAGTACAAGTACTTTTTCTTCTTTTTTTCTAGATTCCTTGTCTATGCAAGGTGAACATGAACTCAACAGCCTTGTCAATGTGTACAATATATATACATATATATATATATATATATATATATATATATATATATATATATATATATATATAAATATATATATATATATATATATATATATATATATATATATATATATATATATATATATATATATATATATATATATATATATATATATATATATATATATATATATATATATATATATATATATATATATATATATATATATATATATATATATATATATATATATATATATATATATATATATATATATATATATATATATATATATATATATATATATATATATATATCTATATATATATATATATATATAATATATATATATATATATATATATATATATATATATATATATATATATATATATATATATTATATATATATATATATATATATATATATATATATGTATATATATTGTACACTTGACAAGGCTGTTGAGTTCATGTTCACCTTGCATAGACAAGGAATCTAGAAAAAGAAGAAAAGTACTTGTACTATTTCGATTAACATGGATACAAAGTGAATAAACAGAAGTAACGAATTACCAAAGTGAAAAAATAATTTACTTTCCTACACCTTAAAAGAAATTCATGAATTTATATAAGTTTTTAACCCATCGAACAAACTATTGCATTATATTCCTAGGTGATATTTGGTCGAGTCTAATGTCGGTACCTTATTTCATTCGCGATTTTAGGCATCTGCTGAAACGGCCTATCAGCTGTGTTTGGAGAGGGCCATTGCAAACACTAGACGCGTTTGACTCTGACCAGCTATCGAGATGGCATCTCTCTCTCTCTCTCTCTCTCTCTCTCTCTCTCTCTCTCTCTCTCTCTCTCTTGTGAAGCAGTATAAAATGAAAACAAAATCATACTATAATGGGCGTAATGTCTGTCTGTCTGTCTGTCATTCAATCACGGCCAAACGGCTAGTCAGATGGGCATGAAACTTGGCAGGGGTTATGGTGAGGACCACTAAGATGGTTTGTTATGGGGTTTCATCCAACCTACCCCCTCCTTTGTAGGGGGTGGGGGTGAGAAGGGATTCCCTGAAACGGAGCTGTTTTTGAACGTGAAACGAGGCTGGTTATTCCCGTAGACTTAGTTACTTTACGATTTTTCATACATAATTTCTGTACAACTTCCCCGGAGAAAGTCGCGAATATTTCAGCTCGGACACAATAGAAGATGAAAATTATCATCAATATCCGCAAGATTATTTGAATAACTTAAATCCATCGGGACTGCCAGTGCACAAAATAACGTTGAAGAAGTACTGCCCGGTAATGTTGCTTTGGAATTTCGATCCTGGCAATGGACATAGTAAAAAGGAAACTAACAAGTTCCTACTTTCTACTCTTTTTTGGAAGACACAGGATCATAAGAGCACTTATCAGTAGCCATAACGCACTGACATACAAGTTGTGTCAATGCAGTAACATAATGAAAAGAAAGATACTTTATTATTTGTATCACCGGGCAAAGTAATTGACAATGAAACGAACCAATCAAGATCCTGTTCCGTTAATGAAATGTCACCGACAACCGAGAGAGAGAGAGAGAGAGAGAGAGAGAGAGCCATTTAACGACATTAATGCACTACAATTTTATAATTTTATCTTGCTATCGAAAAATGAGAGAGAGAAAGAGTGAGGAGATAATTTGTGATTTGAGAGCTAAGTAATCCGATAATCCCATCACCGTCTTCGTTACTTGACTTACATTGAGAGAGAGAGAGAGAGAGAGAGAGAGAGAGAGAGAGAGAGAATATCATTAAAAGAGGGGAAACAACAATGAATAAGAATTTCTCTGCGTTCAGTGATCGTCCCTTGAATTACATTAAGAGAGAGAGAGAGAGAAAGAGAGAGAGACTATTCGTGTAACCACCCTTGTTTTAATATTGCTGAACGAATAGATATAAATTTTTCACTTCTGCACCCGTATTTATGGGTAAGTTTGTTAGTGTATGTTATGAAAACTAAACAATCGGAATTACTTTGTAAAAGAAAACCCAGCCTCTAGGCCACAATTTCTCTCTCTCTCTCTCTCTCTATCTCTCTCTCATATCCGTTTTTGTCTGTTTGTGATTCTCACTCCTGCTACGTTGTCATTTAAACTGAACTGGCACGTTCCTTACAATGAGAATTTCAATGTATAGAGTTTCAATGAATAGAGTTGTAATGCCTTCTGATATGTCAATATTGCATGAAAAAAGCAATAATTATTGTAGGGATATTTATATTTATTAAAGCTGTTTTTACCGTTTACAGTCAGCGAGTTTTATGTAAACTAAATTTGACCCAAAAAGAAATATGTTTAAATAAATTATTACTTCCGCCATCAGGGATCAACCTTGAGTGCCGATATTGTAGAACCCTTTTCTGTTGCCTCACCAACCTATCATCCTTGCAAATAAAACTCTAACAGAGAGAGAGAGAGAGGAGAGAGAGAGAGAGAGAGAGAGAGAGAGAGAGATCAGGACATTACAAATACTAACACAGCTTCCATTAATATCATTTATCGGCAGGAGAGACGAGTTACATTGGCACTTACTTCACTGTGCACTAGCCCTCTGATGTACGTTAAGCTGCTAGGATTTGGTTAGCAAACGCAGAGAGAGAGAGAGAGAGAGAGAGAGAGAGAGAGAGAGAGAGAGAGAGAGAGAGAGAGAGAGAGAGAGAGAGGAGATCGTGAAATTGGGGCTAAGCGGCTGGGTTTCCTTTTACAAAGTATTTCCGATTGTTTAGTTTTCATAACATATTTTTGTTCCCATTTCATAGTGCTTCAGAGAGAGAGAGAGAGAGAGAGACAGAGAGAGAGAGAGAGAGAGAGACAGAGACAGAGTTTGGCTTTTACTGCTAAGGTTTAAGATAATGATTTTCTTGTCTTTACTCAGTTATATTTATGAATTATATTTTATTATCGAATAAGATTGTTCTTATTCATTAATTTTTGCAGGGGCATAAAAAAAAAAAATATTCTAGATATATATATTTATATATTTATATATATATATTTTAGATTATATATATATATATATATATTAATTATATGGAATTAACGGATTTAGAATTTAGATAATTGGTAAACGTTGGCTTTTATCCATCGATTGGGTGCATAATGGAACTTTATGTATAGTGCCTCGATGTTATTCTGAAGAGCTTTTTTTATAGATTAATAACTAACATGTTTAGCTTGTGTGTGTGTGTACTATATATATATATATATATATATATATATATATATATATATATATATATATATATATATATATATATATATATATATCTGAAACTTCCTTGTCGAAAATTTCGAATTAACAAGGCAACAATCATATTGGACTGATATCGAATCATTTCAAAAGTTGAGAAAATTTATGGAATCTATAAGGAAACAAATATAGCTACAGAATTTAATGGGACGAAAATATTTTTTTGGAAAAATTTTCACAGTACTTTACCTTTTCCTCTTCACTTTTTCTTTCACTCTTTGAGGTCGGTTCAGGGTTTTTGCCGTTAAAGAGAGAGAAAGAGGAAAAAAAACGGAAACAACATAGGCGGCGAAAAAGTTTTCACCACCATTCGGTTTCTTTTCAACATGAGACTGAAAACAAAGAAGGACTTGGAAAAAGACGGGAAACGGTGCAGAAAGGAACAAACAAAAAATGGAAAAGGTTTCCAGAGCTTCAAGAGTAAGTGGCGTTGGTTCAAATTCTCGCAAGATATGTATTGAACCTTAAAATATTCATTAGAGTGACCTTATGTTTATGTGTATATATATTATATATATATATATATATCTATGTATATATATATATATAATATCTATATATATATATATATATATATAAAATATTAAATATATAAATATATATATATATATATATATATATATATATATATATATATATATATATATATATTATATATATATATATATACTATACATATATATATATATATATATATATATATATCTAATATATATATATATATATATATATATATAATATATTATATATATAAATATATAAATATATATATATATATATATATATATATAAATAAATATATAAAAATATATAATACATATATATATAATCTCAGGTGACTCATCTATAAAAGCAGCGGAATCTGGCCATTGTTGTGGTAGCAGCATGGAATATTGCTATCCATTTTTAGAAATAGGAGATGCGATGTTAGACACGAATTAATTATTCAAAGTTAACATAGAACGATATATTCGATCAGTGATTCTTAAACTTGGAGGGGGCGGCCGAGATAGGTGACTATTATTATTATTATTATTATTATTATTATTATTATTATTATTATTATTATTACTAGCAAACTTACCCATACGGGTGCAGAAGTGAAAAATTTATATATACTATTTGTTTCAGCAATATTAAAATAAGGGCGATTTTTATACATACCTACTACAGAACCTCTTTGTCTTTGTACACAATACTATCAGTTTGTCCACAAGTTCATTTCAAGTTGGCAGAGTCAGTTGCTCTGCCCATCGCCCACATATAGTTGGCCATGCGGTGAACCATGGGTGACGTCAAAAGGACAGAAACACGCCAAACACCAATCCAATAGTCTGGCCTATTGCGTGAACATGGGTGACGGCAGAAACAAAAAAACGCCAACACAATCCATAGTCTGCCCTGCGACTTGTTTGCAGTGAATGAGAAGGCCAGGCTGATGGGAAACTGCCTGCGCCGTAACTGGAAAGGAAACTGGTTGTGTCGAAGGCATCAGAGGAATCCGGGGGATGAACAGACGTTTGCCAGTGTGGGCCCAGGGCCCTTGCTATCACTGTTTCGATAACTTGGGGAGTTTTAGCTCCATAAACTGGTGTACCTCGTTCCATTGCAATATGTCCATTGGCAGGATCGAAATTCCGAAGCAACATTACGGGCAGTACTTCTTCAACGTATATTTTGTGCACTGGCAGTCCCAGATTGATTTAAGTTATTCAAAAAATCTTGCCGATATTGATGATAATTTTCATCTTCTATTGTGTCCGAGCTGAAATATTTGCGACTTTCTCCGGGGAAGTTGTTGATCATGTGCTCGTTGACACTATTGACGACTTCATTGGTTGAAGCTATTACAGCTCGCGAACATAGCCACGACGGGTCCGCATAACTCTCACTTAATTCATCAAAGACAAACTTGCAAATATCGAAACAGAAGAGGATTCTAGCACAAATTCCGGGTGAACATCAATCGTATTTCTCGGAGGCTCAATGTACGAACAGTTCCCTGATCCTATGTCTCTGAGATAGGACACAAATGTGGCATCGGATGAATTGCGAACTCTCATGGTGAGTGTTAGTTTCAGTTCTGTTACTGACTTGCAGATGTATGATGCCTTCAAGGTTGCGTTGACTATCTGTGCTCGACTTCCGCGTTTCACAACGGGAAGAATTTGCTTCCAATCACCAACAAGCAGAACGTAGATTCCTCCAAACAACTCTTGATTCTTCCTAATGTTACGCAATGATCGATCCAAACATTCGAAAAACAGTTTGTCACTTTGGCTGACTTCATCAATTATGATCAAGTCTGTCATCCAGAAGAGCTGTGCACTTGCATGTTGGTCAGACACCTGGCAAGTGGATTCAGGAGTGATGTTGATGGGAATCTTGAAGCAAGAGTGAAGCGTTCGACCATTGTGGAGTAAGGTAGCTGCAATGCCAGAAAGAGCAGTGGCGAGTACGACTTTCTTCTCCGAGCGAAGAAAATCTATTATGGCATTTATCAGGTATGCCTTCCCAGTTCCACCGCTTGCACTCAGGGCGAAAATCTTGTGCTCAGAGTTTCCATTGAAAACCGCATTTACTACCGTATCATATACATGTCTTTGTTCAGTGTTCAAGGTATCATGAACCTCTACGCTTGATCTTCTCAGACTGTCAGTATCATAGTCTATTTCTTCAACTATGATTCTTGACATCACTTCGTGAGATACACCAAATTCGTAAAGTAACCGAGTCTACAGGAATAACCAGCCTTGTTTCACGGCCAGAAACAGCTCCGTTTCAGGGAATCCCTTCTCACCCCCACCCCCTACAAAGGAGGGAGGTAGGTTGGATGAAACCCCATTACAAACCATCTCAGGGGTCCCCACCATAACCATGCCAAGTTTCATACCCATCTGACCAGCCGTTTGGCCGTGATTGAATGACAGACAGACAGACAGACATTACGCCCATTATAGTATGATTATTATTATTATTATCGTATGATGTCAATTACAAAATTGCCAAAAAATAATCCATTGAAATTTGATACACCCCATCCTTATACTCGTATAAGCATTTAAGTATAATAGTATACAAATCGATAACAAATTATTTATAGTTTATAGTTAGCAAACGTTTCAGGGGTAGGGATCCTGGGGTCTATACACAATGCAAAAAAAATGGTGGGGCGGGGTGAGGGGAGCAAGTAAAAAATGATAAAAAAACACGGGATTATGTAAAGCTGACACTAAAAAACTATTTCATAGTTGTGCGAGTATATGCAAATACGCTTCAGTCATGTGTTGTACAAAACTGCATATCACTGCGAATAAATCATGGCTTCAGCCCTTTTACCTGAGGATTCCGTCATGTCAAGTATGCATATGTATATATGCAAGCATTCCTATTTTATATACGTGTAATGCAAGACTATCGGTAATCACACAATTTTATTTCCATTAATCACGGCGAGATCATAAAGCACTGTCCAATGCAGTATCATTACTGAGGTCTTATTAGAGTCAAAGGGATGTTTTTTATGCTTATAACTATATATATTTAAATATTTAGAATATAAATATTTAAAATTTCATGTGTTTCAGTCTTGGGGGGAGTGTGCTGGGCCTTTGTTGTGGCACTTTAGAAATGATAAACTAGATCACTAAAAGTGATATAATATATATATATATATATATATATATATATATATATATAATATATATATATATATATATATATATATATATATATATATATATATATATATATATCTATACCGTTCTAAGATATGGCGGTTACCAGTAACTCAAAAATAGAAGATTGTTGTATCAGGAAGTACATCCCAAGTATATATATATATATATATATATATATATATATATATATATATATATTATATATATATATAGTCAAACTTTGAGTCGAATATATATATATATATATATGTATATAAATTTATATATATATATTATATTATTATATATATATATATATATATATATATATAAATTTATGAGTCGACGACTTACCACAAAAGTTGTGATTAGCAAAGCGTGGTTTCGAACCACGGACCTCTGGGTTAAGGGCCCAGCACACTTCCACTGCGCCACTCTGCTTCGTGAAGGTTATGGGATCTGAGGGTCTCCTCAATTCCTTATTATAGCTCAAATTTTCAGTAAACGAAATTCGGGGCCCCAGGGTGGATTTCTTGAAATGGGAAGGTTAGCACATCTGGAGTATCCTGATTATTGCATTAATCACCTAAAAAGAGACGAGTTTTCCTACACATCTTGAGATTTTCAATAAGATAAAAAAAATGCGGAACCTGGGCATCTCCTGACATTTACTATGATTAAGCAGAAGCTTCGCGCTAAATGTAATTCAATTTATACAAGTCACTAAGTAAACAAACTTCTAGTTAGGAAAGTTACAGTGGGACAGTAAACCAACACCGCTAATCTTTTACTCATTATATGCTCACGATATGGATTACGATACTTACTCTATTTACAATCTAGGCAACCTTGAAAGATCCTGTCATCAGCGAATCAATTCTTCATGAAAGTTCACATAAAATGAGTGACATAAATCTGAATCGGTGTTCTGAAAGCTATATGACCAACCCACTCAGTCCGCCATCATCCGACATCAATGATGAAATAAATAAGAGAACAGAGATATGAGAGCAGTTTAAAAACTACTTGAGGATTCCCTCAAGGAGTCCTTAAAAAAAAAAGGATGGTAGCCGAACCACTTAAGTCTCAACACTTCGCAGCTGGTTCTGTTCCCACAACACACACACACCACCCACCTACACACACACAACACGCCAAAGCCAACACACAAACAAACCTCTACACACTCAAACAAATACTCATTGTGAAGTTCCCAGAAATACTATTACTATATTTCTTCACTTTCTGAACTTCGTGATATATATATATATACATACATACATACACACACACACACTCGATATATATACATACATACATACATACACAACACACTCTCGATATATATACATACATACATACATACATACATACACCACACACACACACACACACACACACACACATATATATATATATATATATATATATATATATATATATATATAATATATATATTTTTTTTTTTTTTTTTTTTGTTTTTTTATTGACCACAATACAAAATAATATGAATTTTACAGAAGAGTATTTGGTCCAAATTACAAAATTAAGTACAGTAGATTTTGTACAATCTCTTATACAAACTAAATGAATTTCAATTACACATATATTGTACTAAAATTAAAACAAAACCAATTTAACTATACGCCATCAACAAGTTTCTGTAATTACATTTTACACATTATAATAACGTGTTACATTCAGTGCTAGGAAAAGCTTATGTACAACTTTACATACTACATCATAATCGGTTCTGGTTACTAGCAAGTCTAAAGCTGTGGTAACGTTATACGTCTGCCTGATCTGTAACGAAAGTGGACAATTTTTAATGACATGAGTCTCTGTCTGGACCTCACCGCATGAACACAACCCTCACCGCATGAACAAAACCTCTCATCCATCGGCAGACGGCCCCTACCTCTTCTGTTCCACCGACCTGTCTAACTGCCAATGAATGAGCACTTAACCGCATTCTTGTCCCTGATACACGTTCTATTTCATTAAGTCTTAATTGGTTTGTATAAATGTCATGAACGACTAAATCTGGGTTAACAGTTTTATAGAACACAATCCTATTGGAATTGGAGTTTCTGACCTTTAATTGCTGTTCACATTTTCCTTCATCAATATCATCAGTATTATCAGAGATAAGGTTTCGTATATACCTCGAAACAGAGTCATTATAGTTCATCACTATTCGCATAGCGTGAATTAAAGGGTCATCATCCATATTATTCCTTTCAAGCCACATCTTTTTGAAGAATCTTCTTTGCCTCGAATTTATTAATGCCCTCATCGGCGGAAGTCCCAGTTCTACCATACATACGTCATTATTAGTAGTTTTTCTGACCCCCAAAAGTTGTTCAATTCACCATTTATATTGCTTTTCGATGGGTTTAATATCACCATTTAGCCATGACTCACATGAATATAATATAGTTAACATATTAGCAGCATCAAAAATTTTCTTCTTAACTAAAAAAAGCACATCATTGTTTCTACTTATAAATGAAATAAATTTCAGAGTATGGCACAATTTACTTATTGCATGCTGCTTGATAGCTGTTGTGGGAGAACCATCATCCGTAAAAGGACTAACTAGATAAATGTACTGATTACAGTAACTAATCACATCAGAATTACCTACTATGGGTTCTTTGTCTTCCCTAGTACCATTTATCACCATAAATTTAGTTTTACTGTCATTAATAATCATCCCATAGGAATTACAAAATTCATACAAAATCCTTATTTTATGTTCCATACCATCCTTTGTAGTGGATAGGAGGACAGTGTCATCCATCATGACCATAATATGCAACCAAGCAAGAAAACCATCCAAAGGGCAATTACGTTTTATCATTTGTATTATATCGTTTACATATAAAACAAATAACAAACATGATTTAGGTGATCCTTGGCGCACACCAACAGTAGCAGCAAGGAGAGAGGTACCAATCACACTATTTGTGCAACGATATACAGCCACCAATGCTAAAAGCATAGTCATCCCACATCCCATTCGTTTTAGCACAGAAAATAACTTATGTCTAGGTACACAATCATAAGCTCTTCTAAAATCAACAAAGGTTACAAAAAGATTCAATTTCTTCCTCCTAGCTACGTCCACCAATAGCCTCAAAGTTACTATATGCTCTACACATCCCCTTCCCGCTTGACTTCCTGGTTGCTCCCTACACCTACACAGCTTCAACCACAGACTAAGACGAGCACATAAGACCATATCGTAAATCTTAGGTATACTATTAATCACGTTAATGCCTCTGTAATAACCCGGAGAAGCCCTACTTCCTCGTTTGAATATTGTATGCATCTTTGCTGCTATCCAACTTAATGGGTAAGAACTAGACAAAAACAAATTATTAAATAATGTAGCAATTAGCATGATCCACTGAAACGGTAACATTTTGAACAAACCTGGGGGTTGACCTTCAGGTCCACTGGCTTTATTGGGCTTTAACCTTTTTACCTGAGTCTGTACCTCAGCTGGAGTAATAGGATCGGGTGGGGTTCTAATACAGGTATAGTTTACATCTGAATGAAAATCGTCTATTTTAAATTTAAAAAAAGACTGTCTTACATTAGGAGGGTTAAATATTTGCTCAAAATATTTTTTGAATTGCTCATCACTCGGTTTAGAGTCTGAATTACCTGGGTCCTCTATAATTTGACCTTTCCAATCAATTGCACCCCAGATCCGAGCCTGATCATTTTCCTCCAACAATCTATCCCATCTACTCTGGCCATTATTTATTAAAATTCCTTCAGGATTCTCATGAGATACACTAGTGGAGGCCACAATCATATAAAAGTTTATTTGCTAAGGCGTAAGGCTGACAAATCTATATCCTCATCTCTATCTAGCTCTACTCCGTGGCCACTAATAAGAACGATATTCTTATTAATTCTTAGAAATATGGCTGTACGGAATGAAACTCCTTCCATAGGCATGTTTCGTTCTAAAAAGGAATGAAAAATAACCCTGGTGAAATTATTAACTATAACGAAAAATGAAAATAGTGGTTAACAGTTATATGCAAAATACCTATAATAATTCTTCAGTTTTTACGAGTCTATTTAACTGCCAATATTTTTTTTTTTGTTTACAAATATTTTCAAAGGAACAAAAGTAACATTAGATGGTGCATTGTACGCGTTCGACATTCCATATATCAATTTGTAATCCTGCAGAAAACATAAATGCTGTCAGACATAACGATCAGTTCTCTGTTAATTTAATTGTTTATACGAAATTCTCAGTTTCATCACTTTCTCGATCGAAAATGTCATTTGCAAATAAGTATCAAAAGGATACACAGCAGTAATGGTTGTGTACGTTTACAAAATTATTCATACACACACACACACACACTGTAAAGGACGTGAGTGGAAAGGTCTTGTAGAGGTACGCCATTGTTTAACTTTCCTTCGTGGCTTTTGTCTTATATATATATATATATATATATATATATATATATATATATATATATATAACACGATTACTTTGACGGAATCATGTAAATATAGATATCGAATACTAAATACTTGATTACCTCGTCGACATATGCTGTTGAAATACATTAATATCCTACGGCTGCTAAATTCATCAGTTGTTAGTGGTAGTTGAAACGACAGGTGTAAAAATCAAATAACGGCAAAAAAAAAAAAAAAAAAAAAAATGTGCCAGTATGAAATGGCAGAATGTCGAAATGTAGCCATGTGAGCTCAAAACTGTAGTAATTATTATGATTATTTATATTAGTACGTGATCATTGAAAATACGCTGTGGGTCTAACAGAAACTAAGACTAGATACACCTCTCTCTCTCTCTATCTCTCTCTCTCTCTCTCATCTCTCTCTCTCTCTCTCTCTCTCAAGCGAGAGCGAGCACTCTGAAGAAAGATACATTTTCATTTTTTTTCTGCTTAAATGGTGAAATGAGCGTTGCAATAAAAAACTTCCTATCCTTATGTATATGTATATATATATATATATATATATATATATATATATCTATATCTATATATAATATATACATGAATGACATTCGATATTATATTTAAAAAGCATAACCAACTTTTCTACCCTCGAAGCCATTTCGTGAAAACTGTAAACCTTTTGGTTGCGTTATTTACAAACACAGAAAATGTTCATCTACATTTTTCACGCCGGATTTCAAATATTAGATTTTTCCGTATGCTCACTTGATGCCTGCGGATTAAGAGTGCTTTATATGACGTATATCATATATATATATATATATATATATATATATATATATATATATATATATGTATATATATATATATATATGTATATGTATATATATATATATATATATATATATATATATATATATATATATACATACATACATATATATATATATATATATATATATATATATATATATATATATATGTATGTGTGTATGTATTATGTGTGTGTGTTTGCGTGATCAGTTGATCACTTGGGGATATTGTATTCAACGTAGTTGGAGTAAAAATCATTAACTAACGTGCTAGTTTTTGCTTTTAGCCTTCGGAAATCAAACTGTCAAGTCATTACTTGTAATATTAAATTACTAATATATCGGGCACTGTTGTCATAAATAAAGCCAGTGGGCGTCACTAACGAATACTAATGATCGTATCTCAATGATGAGCGCTCCGTAATGGAAAGGTATGGACTCCATAGTAGAAGGAATACCAGCACATATTACTCTCGCTTATTACCTCGAGGCAATGACGCTTATTCCGTTTTTATTTCCGTGGGATTATGGGGAACGACATTTGCAGTCCTTAATGGATTGGTAAAGTTACTGAAAAGGAGTAGAACGTTGCGTTTAACCTTCCATACTCAACAAAAACATTTTTCAGTTTTCTTCTGAAGATTGAAAAAGAAACACAAAATTTACTGTGTATAACGTGTTCACTTAAAAATATTACATTTTATTTTTTGAACTCAACAATGTACATATTTATAGACAAATACGTTATACACAGTAATTTTGTGGGTTTCCTTTTCAGTTCCATACTCTGTCCTCGTGTTACAAAAAGTCAGAGAAAATGAGAATATTAAGAACGTGGGTATTGAATGTGATTTCACGTGCAACAGAGTTGAAAGCATTTGTGTTTTGATTTGCTAGAGGATGTAGGTTCTTCATTGGGAAAATTAAACAATAACTTCTGTGTGGCCCACTTGAGGTAGATAGGACTGTTTCAGTGAAGATGTTTAATAAGTGTCAATATTCTAGGAATAACCCCAAAAAAATTTGGAAGAGACTAAGCTGGTTAAGAAAATGTTGTTCTTAGAGCAGTAGTTCTGAATGATTAAAATGCAAAGATAGGCGATAGGGAAGGAGATTTTACGGCTGATATGATGTATAAATAAAAAAAAATGTATGTTGTGATTGCGTACACTGGATGGTAAACAAGCGGATAAACGCAACGTTGATAGACTTAATGAACGGAAATGTAGTATATGTTACCATCTGCTTTTAAAAGAAATTGAAAATAAGATTAGTTTCAGTCCAAGAGGAAGGGATTCAAATGTCGTTACGAATATAACTGTAGCAATTAAGTCTGATAAGAGAGACGAGATGGACAAGGTAGCCAAGAAGTGTAAGAGAGAACAAGTCAGATCTAATGAAAACGCACATTGTAATCTGAACAAGTAATTTAGCAAGTTTAGCAAGAAGTAAAAGACGTTGCATTGGAGGGAACTGAATGCAGGGAGAAAGGTTAAGGTTCAGAATAATGGATCAGGGATTTAAAGAAGTAAACATTAAGATGCTGCCGTGTTTTAAGGCGTTATTATATTTATGTTTGGAGAGTTTTGACGGAGCAGATATGAATGATGGAAGGGTGCAAAGACGCTTTTAGATATTCGGTTTTTAATGCGAGTGAAAGCTGCTTCATTATTGTTCTTAATACTAGTAAAATTTATATAGGAAATATTTTGAAACTAGAGTAGAATACATACTATTCATATTGTTCTTAATACCTACGTGTATATAGCTGTAGTATTGATTTTACCACTAGGTAAATTTAATATTTGGTAAAAAGAGACGATAAAAATTACACAATACCTATTAAAAATTTTACATATTGGTTTTTGAAAAAAAAAAGATAACTATATGGTAGTTCATAATACGTTTAAACTATAATATTATTAACAAGTATGATATAGATTATCTAAAACGTATAATTATGCATTCCGAACTGAAATGCTTATTGCTAGACATTAATTTGAAACAAATTGCAAATAATTTATTACAAAGTAGCCTAGTTAATTATCCGAAGCTTCTTCTGAAATAAAACCGTCAAGTAAAAATGAAATAATACAATTGTCCCGTAAATTGCCAGATAGGAAATGCCCATTCAACCGTCAATTGGATTATTTCATTCGATGCCTCCATTCATGATGTGACCTATTGCTTAGGGGATCAATTGGCGGACTGTAGTCTGATGGGCAATGGCCAAATAGTCGAACGAGTTAATAATTATATGATATCCATTGTCGATATATTTTTAGATCCAAAGGCCGTTGAGGACGGCAGGAAAATAGCCATATGAAGCCCAGGACCGAAGTCAATTATAGAAAATGGTAAATAATGGAAAGAGAAGCTTTCCCTCGAATGAAGCTTCACACATGCCTCTAGGATGATAACTACTCGCAAGATTCTGGAAAAAACAGACGCAGAAAGAGAGTGCAAAGCCTGCCAGATAATAAATGACGGTCGCTGAACCAGTCACCGAGTCATAAAAACTCAAGGAAATAAGAAGGTATGTCTTAGTATGTGAATTACTTTACCACTTTTTACGTACTGGGGCATTATTGTCATCTATCAAGTGAATGTTGACCATTCAACCTTGTAGTAGGCAGGTCAGCGCCTGTAAATGCCATATTCCTTTTAATTGTATTTAATGCCAATATACTTTGAGTCATATGAACCTTCTAAAAGGGAGATAAAGAAATAGATCAAGAACAGTCAGCAAATACTAAGCCAGATTTTTTAAAATGGAAACACTTTGGGAAAAAATACTGATGGATAAAAGAGAAGAAAGAAACGTGTTATTTTCTCTCAGAATTCTGTTTGAAAATCAGATTACAAATCTTGTCTTGAGATGTTAATCTTTAAACAGTCAAAAAAGTGCTGCCAAATGTATCTTTAAATATAATGCTTTAGATTTAAAAACAACTATTCATGGCAAGTGTATTTTGAAATGGTCCTCTTTAGACAATCACAAAATGCTCATGGCAACTTTATCTTTAAATGGTACTCTTTAGATAGAAAAAAAAGATATTAATGAAAATTGAATCTTTAAATGGTCCTGTTTAGACAGAAAAAAAAATATGACAACTGTAAGTTGAAATGGCCCTCTTTAGACATTAAAAAAAAGATATTCATGACACCTGTATCTTTAAATGGTCCTCTTTAGACATAAAAGAAGATATTCATTACAACTGTATCTTGAAATGTTCGACATTAGACAATCGCAAAAATATTCATGACAACTGTATCTTTAAAATACTTTTTGTACTGTGCTTATCCCTATTTAGAACTGAATAGTACCTTATCCACTAATGCTTCTCTCTGTTTCCTCTCTGGTTTTATAACTTTCCCTGGCTTTAAGATATTTTTGCGCAAAGCACTACTAACAACAATTACGTTTCAGTTGCAACTTTCTTCAGCATAACATGACATTTTCCACCACGCCAACTGAGAATCCGTGTTTTAAAGAGTAGAGTACGTAAACGGTTTGAAAATCAGCCGAAAAAAATAAAATGCCTCGTATTAATAGACGAAAAAAATTGAGTCATACTGGTGAAATGCTTTATAATTCCCGTAATGTTTTCAGTATTTAAAAAAAAAAACTAAATTCATATCGAATATAAAAAGTCATATGAATCGAGGATAATTGCCTAGATTATTCATGAAAATTATTCAAGAAAAAATATACATTGAAGTTTTTTTTTTTTTGGCTAAAATTCTTATATATCTGATCATTTGGATTAATCCCCACCGAAATATAGATCGAGTCTTTCTGGCTGTGTTGTCTGTACTAAAACATAAAAAGTATAACGTTTGAGTATTTTGTTGTATCATGTGAATGTTGCGTATAAATTTCCCCAAAAGGAGTAAAGTTATAGAAATTACAAATGGTCCGAAAACTCGAGCGGTAATCGAGAAAGAATATAATGAATTATGTAATTAATATATATTTTGATGAATAATTCCTCAATTTTCCTACGATTCTCGATCAGTTCTGTACTATGTTTATTATTTTTGGAGCGGTATAGAAACCATATATATATTTAGAAGCAGTGTACAATTTTGAAATTTTTTTTTGTGAAAACAGATTTCTGAATATTTAAATTATATGAATAAATGTAAATAGCAGATTGTGAGTGCCCATATCTGGCCCACCCCCCCAAAAAAAATCAGTCTGACGGAACATTAAAGGAAAGATGATAGGACAAAGATATTTTCATATATTTAGAATATATAAATAAATATAAATAGCGTTTATGAGTGGCCTTATCTCTCTCCCCACACACCCCCCCCCCCCCCCAAACAGATGAGTTTGACGGAACGTTAAAGGAAAGATGATAGGACAAAGATATTTTGATAATTTCCTCCAAAAAATAGAAATATAAAAAGTGAGAAATTATGCAATTAAAGGGAAAGAATATTAACATACAAAAAAGAAAACGTCATAATACGAGAAAGTAGTCCTTTCTGAAACGAAAAAAAAATATAGTTGGCAGTAAAGAAAAATTCGGGAAGATGCCAAGGCGAGCGAGGTGAAACTATTTCCTCTTCTTCCCCCCGTCATCCCAAGGGGAACGAAAGAGAAAGGTTCCGAGACGAAATTTGTGAAATATCAGAAAAAGCTTTCAAAACACATGGCGCTCTGTTTCGAGTTTACGCCATAGATCACGGGTCTTGATGCAGGGAAAAGGAAAGTCTTCCCTTTGGCTTTTTGGGTTCACCCGCCATTATTCATTTCCCGTATTCGGTCTTCATTCACCCAACTTCATTTTAATTTTTTTTTTTTGGGGGGGGGGTGGAGAAGGGGGCAGAGGGTCGTGTGATATTTTGACTATAAGATAAATTGTACATGTAGTCTTATTCTGAACCACTCATTTCACAATATTACGTACAGATTTTCAACGAGACAATATAATTTCATTGTTTTATCCGTTTACCGATCTCTTTATAACCTCTGTTGCTAACCAGTAAGATTCTCTTGGAAATCGACAGGAATAAAATGACAATTATCGTTTGCAGCAAATAACAGTTTTGGTCACAGGCTTGAGCCCGAATCTGGTTAAGAAGTCTTTCATAATAAATAAAACCAACGATATACAAGTTACAGTCTAGATTTAATGTTGGTATATGTGTATATTTATATGTGTGTGTGTGTGCGTGTGTACTATATGTGTATATTCGTTAAATGTTTCCTATATACAAGACTGAAAATATATGATCAAATATCTATGAAGTTATCGTGAGATGGAAATTATAATGACCGACTTTTAAACCATATTTGGACACGTGGCTTTAGTCTGAATAAGATGTATTAGATTATTTGTTTATATACCAAGACGCCTGCAAGAAATGAAAAGTGTCATTTTAGTTCCGTAGAATTACTTGTAATCTTACAAGTTTACTCTGTAGTAGTTTAATCCCATATATTAGGAAAGGGACGATTTTATATTACAAATCGTGATAGATTCTAGATTTTCTCTACACCTGTTTTAATAATAATAATATATTTTCAGGCTCGATTTCATCTTACAAACCGGTCTGTGATTGAACATTTATATGTTTACGCACGTTTGATATATAACACCGAGAGGGTATAATGACACATTCATACATGTGATTATTATATCAATGTGACAGTTGAATTATATTTTCGTTTTAAGAATTTGTATTACGAAGCGTTTTATATATATATATATATATATATATATATATATATATATATATATATATATATATTTATATATATATAATTATGCCACAAAATTCCTGATGCCAGTGACCCGTCAACTATCAACCTGATTATTTCATTGAATGCCGATATCCATAAATTACCCCTTTGCCGATAGGATTGATTGAAAGGAAAGGACTTTATTGCAATGGATTATAGTTTAATGGTCTAATGATTTATAATATAATGGGTTTAATGTTTCAATAACTTTATTAAAAGGCAGTATCTAGCTTAAACCATTCACCCTCAGAAAGGGAGATTTTTTTTTTTTTACTTGGTTGGGGGTTGGATAAATCAGGAAGTTTATCTTTGTAGGAAGGTTATAATAATAATAAAAAAAACGAAACAGGAAGAGATTCCGTATATCGGAGGTGGCAAAAAAATAAAAGATGTAAAAAAAAAATGTTTTTTTCATAAACCCAAAGTGAGGCACTGGAGTCCCTATGAAAACTGGGGAATTCTCTGAGTCTGAGGGGAATAAAGGCAACAGGAAGAGAATTCCAGAGCTTGCAAAGAACTTCTTCTAATACAATTCACTCACGCTATGTGTGAGTGAAGTTTCAAGTCGAAAAAATGTCCTGACATTCTATATTTTACAGAAAACAAAATTGCAAATACTAAAACATTTTTAGCCCTCGTGATAGAAGGAGGAAGTAAAAGATTTCCATTTTGTTTCCCGAACATCCGAAGTCTCTTTTGAATTCTACCGTACATATATGCTTTCTTTTCCTGTTGTAGGGCCAGCTCTCTTTCGACATACTTTCCTCAATACTACATACGAGTGCAAAACGATTCGCAGCAATATGAGAGAGACCTTTTTTTATTTATTTATTTATTTATTTATTTTTTTTTTTTTACACTGAAATGCTTGACCTATTGAAATCTTGCTGCCTCGTTTTTCATGTGGTCTTTGATTATTGCAATAGTTAGGAGTTATAATTTAATGCTTGCAGCCTAATGCGAATAAATTGGCATCAAGCGCTCTTGGCAATAAATATATATTAGACTTTGCGGTATTAAATTTTAACGCTCATTTAACAAGTGTTTTTCAGAGGAAAATTTTCCTCTTTCTCTCTGTATAAATGAGAGATTTCCTCTTGTTGTACCTTTCAAACCTTTCACTGTCCATTTCCATATTAGCGCTGATTGGCCTTAGTGCACCCAGTGCTTGGCATGCATGCCAAAAGTCTATAAATCTATAAATCAATCAATTAATCTAGTTTCTTGCATTCATTTAAGGGCAATGTATTCTGTGGATGTTTGCCGTGGTATCGTATTGTTTTTATGACTGTTGAAGATTTTGTATTAATTAATAATAATAATAATAATAATAATCATAATAATAAAAATAATAATAGTAATAATAATTTTAATAATAATAATAATAGTGAAGAAAAGCAGAACAGAAACAATATATTTCTCAGAAAACCCCACATTTAATAACAAGAATTTGGTAGGAGGGAAGAGAATGAAGAAAGGTACTCAGATGTCATTTATATCCAGAGAACTCATCATTAAACACGAATAGAATTTTCCCTAGAAAGTATTAGTCAAATGAGATTCATAATTGCTTTTGTTTTGCTCAAAAATCGTAATAAAATACGATTACCGAAGCTCTTTGTTTATTTGTTTAGAGTAATTCCATTAGTGTTACTAATTTGATAGTTTCATGGATGATAACTATAATTAGAATGAATGCAGTATCGTAGGTTTTAAATTGTGTTGTTATTATTGAGAACAATCTCGTTTCTTCTTCTTCTTCTTCTTATTATTATTATTATGATATTTTTTTTTATTTATTTATTTTTATTTTTTTTTTTTTGTTTTTTTTTGCTCTATCACAGTCCTCCAATTCGACTGGGTGGTATTTATAGTGTGGGGTTCCGGGTTGCATCCTGCCTCCTTAAGGAGTCCATCACTTTTCTTACTATGTGTGCCGTTTCTAGGACCACACTCTTCTGCATGAGTCCTGGAGCTACTTCAGCCTCTAGTTTTTCTAGATTCCTTTTCAGGGATCTTGGGATCGTGCCTAGTGCTCCTATGATTATGGGTACGATTTCCACTGGCATATCCCATATCCTTCTTCTCCAATCTCAGGCTGTTGATTTCTGTCGTTGTGGTGATCAGTTGCTGGATGACGACCTCCAAGTATTATTATTATTATTATTATTTTATTATTATTATTATTATTATTATTATATTATTATTATTATTATTATTATTATTTAGTTTTTTCCTTCTTCTTCACAGTCCTATAATTTGACTGGGTGGTATTTGTAGTGTGGGGATCCGGTTTGCATCCTGCCTCCTTAGGAATCCATCACTTTTCTCACTATATGCGGCTGTTTCTAGGAGCACACTTTTCTGCATGAGTCATGGAGCTACTTAATTATTATTATTATTATTATTATTATTATTATTATTATTATTATTATATTATTATTATTATTATTATTATTATTATTATTATTTCTTTTTGCTCTATCACAGTCCTCCAATTCAACTGGGCGGTATTTAGTAGTGTGGGGTTCCGGTTGCATCCTGCCTCCTTAGGAGTCCATCGCTTTTCTTACTATGTGCGCCGTTTCTAGGATCACACTCTTCTGCAAGATTCCTGGAGATACTTCAGCCTCTAGTTTTTCTAGAATCCTTTTCAGGGATCTTGGGATCGTGCCTAGTGTTCCTATGATTATGGGTACAATTTCCACTGGGATATCCCATATCCTTCTTATTTCTATTTTCAGGTCTTGATACTTATCCATTTTTTCCCTCTCTTTCTCTTCAACTCTGGTGTCCCAGGGTATTGCGACATCAATGAGTGATACTTTCTTCTAGATTTTGTCAATCAGCGTCACGTCTGGTCTATTTGCACGTATCACCCTATCTGTTCTGATACCATAGTCCCAGAGGATCTTTGCCTGATCGTTTTCTATCACTCCTTCAGGCTGATGCTCGTACCACTTATTACTGCAAAGTAGCTGATGTTTCTTGCACAGGCTCCAGTGGAGGGCTTTTGCCACTGAATCATGTCTCTTTTTGTACTGGTTCTGTGCAAGTGCCGGACATTCGCTTGCTATGTGATTTATGGTTTCATTTTTTGTATTGCAGGTCCTACATATCTGAGAGATGTTATTTCCATCTATCGTTCTTTGAACATATCTGGTTCTTAGGCCCTGATCAACCAAATATTATTATTATTATTATTATTATTATTATTATTATTATTATTATTATTATTATTATTATTATTCAACTTGAGAAAGCATCATTATGAAAATGTCCGGCACGATATCATTAACCTTCTAAGCAATCCTGTGAAGATTTTAATCCCCATACACGAAAGGAGGAAAGCAGGAGTCCGTAACAGTGGAATAATCCAATAAAGAAATAAAGGTAAATCTGGAACAATAAAAGTAGTCAACGGTAAGGGAAATCCAAAGCCGTAATCGAGTCTGGGATTGAAGACCATTTGGAACAGTAATTGACAAGGAAAGAAAACTTGGGTTGGATTTCTTGGGAATCATAAACATTCTTCATGATGAGTTAAAGAGATCTTATAATTTAGGAAAAACTGTATGTAGGGATATATTGTATGTGGCCATTTCTTATTAACTTTCATTTTTATTTTTAGTTTGTATTTAGAACATGAGTGACATTCCTACTGACTTATTTTCAAAGTGGTGGCAATTCATTTATCACGATGTGACCTGCTGCTGCTTATATCGGAGTTTGAAATATACCAGCTTCGCGCGACCGCTAAAATGAACTTAAATCCCTGACAGCCGAAGCTGAGAACTAATTATACTTTTTAAGTGGCGAATAAAATGTTGTAAGCTTCTGATTGGCTGTTTATGATGCTGTTTATGTTGCTACTTTGGATTGTTACCTATACCTCACCTCCGAGGTGCAGCTATAGTAGATTCACACCAACCGTACATCTGATGTGTAGGCCAGTCCCTTACGACGCTCCCGATTGGGTGTTGATAAGCCAGTCACATCCCTGGAAACTCTCAGTCTCTCTCTCGAGGATTCACATGTGTAGGATGTATGTTCCACCTCTCCTGAGGGATACTTTTGAAAGGTGTATCTCTCAGGGGAGGTGGAGCGTAAACCCTGCCTATGTGAACTCTCTCGAGAGACTAAGAGTTTCCAGCCCTGTGATTGGCTTATCAACATCCTCTCAGGAGCTTCGTAAGGTACTAGATAGCACATGCACGGTTGATGTGAATCTACTATAAACCCTCGGGGATCAATGATATCGTTTTATTCAAAATGATTTGTCGACGCAACATAGAAATGGATGTATACAATACTTTGATCCCCGATGGGTTAGTACTAAACATGGCGTCCCATTAAGCCTCCGCTATGTTTAGTACTGTACCAGCCCGGAGTGACGCATAGATAACAAGCCAGAGTAGCAAATTCGTTATTTATCTGTTGGCTGTTTCCCGTAGGAGATACTGAAGGAGTGTATATATTCTCTCTAAATTAGGAGATACTGAAGGAGTGTCTATATTCTCTCTAAATTAGGAGATACTGAAGGAGTGTCTATATTCTCTCTAAATTAGGAGATACTGAAGGAGTGTATATATTCCCTCTACATTAGGAGATACGGAAGGAGTATATATATTCCCTCTACATTATGAGATACTGAAGGAGTGTATATATTCCCTCTACATTAGGAGATACTGAAGGAGTGTCTATATTCTCTCTACATTATGAGATACTGAAGGAGTGTATATATTCCCTCTACATTAGGAGATACTGAAGGAGTATATATATTCCCTCTACATTATGAGATACTGAAGGAGTGTATATATTCTCTCTAAATTAGGAGATACTGGTGTATATATTCTCTCTACATTCCACTAGCAATCGCGAATTAGAAACGGTATCGACTTTTAGATTTTTTTTTCTCTTTTTTTTTAACCCCTCATTATATCTCAAGTAATCTATTCTATTCGGCGCATCGCCGTTTAGAAAAGCAAAACCTGCATCTTGTTCACAAAAGTAGTTCGAAGTCAAAATTCGAAATTATGCTTCGGAGAGGATCTAGAAGTAAGAGATGATTCTCCATGGACGCGACTACATCCTCTTTAGAGATTGGAAATCGATCCGTGGTGTGGGGTTGTGGGGGGGGGGTAGCGAAGGTATTGCACATTGTGTCATCAAGAAAATGCTTTCAATCCTGGGAATTGTATTCCTGGACAATTTATGGGACTGCGTTTCTTGACACCTTTCCTCTCAGTTGGAAACCTCTCGCTGACTCTTCAGTGTATTTTTTTTTTATTCGTCTGTGTAGTGCGTGCATCTACTTTTCTGTATTTCTTATCGTCTTACTCTGGGTATGATCCAGCGCCGCTGACACTGGAGCGCTCGTGCTTATTGTAATTTTCAGCAAGGCCTGGTATTCACCCACGCCGAATTCACTTGTCTTTCTCAGGACCCACTCAGAGTGGTCATAGTCTTACACGAAAATAAATGCAACTAAGTGAAAGAGAAAAGGGTATTGGTTTTTCCACATGTTTTTTTCTACTTCGAATTTTTGTAGCGTTAACTCAAATCAGACGTTGTCGTATTTATAGTTTAATCTATAGTTTAAGTTTGGTTTGTTCGTAAGTTATTCCCAAATGTTGCTTTCAACTCAAGACCAGACTCAGGTTGATCTTATTTCCTGTTTATAAAGTATTTAAAATTTGTTTGCATTTTTCCACCCAGCTTTCAACTTTTACTTTGTAATTTTTCATGTACAGAGCGTGACTTACATAACTCTTAGATTAACCTTTTAAATATGGTATTCATTTCATTTTGGAAGTTTAACAGTATTATCTTTTTACAGTAATGTTGTCGACAATTATACTTCGTTTTTGAGAGACTGAAAGGTAGAATTTTAAGGCACTTGAGTTTTCCCTTTGAGTTTTAAAACAAAACTGTGGGCCTTTACTCCAAAGGTCACACAGACTGCTGGATCAACCTTTTTGACCTCGACCAGTAGTCGCGAGAAGAAAGGTCAATATGAACCCCGTTCATATTTGAAATATTGCATTTAGATTGAAATTTTTTTTAGCTTTGTTCTGTTTTATTTTTCAACTTTTCTAAGAGGATTTTTTAATGATTAAAACAGAAAACAGTTATGATGAAGAGAAAAAACTCAAAAATATTATGCAAAAATTTATATATTGCATCATTATGAAGGGAAATTCAGTTTCCCTAATTGCAATATCATCTTCCTGCAAGGAAATGAAAATCACGAATGGCGTTTGGAATTTATGTCCCCGTGTTACGTCATGAGTTGGTGAACAGAATACTTGGGTGGCGGCAATCGAGTTTTCTGTGCAGCGTATAATGCTGTTTAAAACGCTCAGCCATGGCCTATAAAACTCTCAACCACGGCCCAATGGTAGCCTGTGTTGTTAGCACCGCTATCGATCATGGCTAACTTTAACCTGAAATAAAATAATAATTACTGAGGCTAGAGGGCTGCAATTTGTAATGTTTGATGATCGGTGGGTGGATTATTAACATGCCAATTTGCAGCACTCTAGCCTCCTTAGTTTTTGAGATCTGAGCGCGGACAGAAAAAGTGCGGACAGACAAATAGCCATCACTATGGCTTTCTTTTACGGAAAACTAAAACAGTGTGCGGTTATTCTTTAGATCTAAGGGACAGAAATTTGACGTGTCTGATTCTATTCCTTTTTTCGTAGTGGCATAAATATGAAGTGAGGTAAAGGCAAGAAATTGAGGTATGTGAATGAAGTCTCAAATCTCAAATAGGATCTCCAGTTTGCCAATTATGTAGACCCCCCATAGCTCATATAAATTGTATTAGATCTGTGTACTACATAAAAATCTAGATTTATCTTATACAAAGGCGTCAGTCATAATGATAAAATACGTAGGCTAGGCTAAACATTTGCGAACAATCTGAAGTTTTCATACATATATATATATATATATATATATATATATATATATATATATATATATATATATATATATATAAATCTCCATGTAGTGATCCTAAGCTATCAGAACTCACTTTGAAATTCCTGAATTCAAGTGATGACACTCTCAGAATAGAAGCGAATTCATTTTCCAGAGCTTTTTCCGGTTTCGGAATTTGACTCCGGAATAGAAAGAGACGGATAGACAACGGAAGAGTTTTACTGGAACTCCACAAAAGAGGAGGATGGTAAAGGATCCATTTGAAATTCAGATTACAGAGAGAGAGAGAGAGAGAGAGAGAGAGAGAGAGAGAGAGAGAGAGAGAGAGAGAGTACTATACATACATATTTCTATGTAATCATACATATATATGTACGTGTATATATATTTATATATATCATGTATTTATATATGGTTATATATATATATATATATATATATATATATATATATATATATATATATATATATATATATATATATATATATATATATATATATATATATATATATATATATATATATATATATTGTACACATTGACCAGGCTGTTGAGTTCATGTTCACCTTGCATAGCCAAGAAATCTACAAAAAAAGAAGAAAAAGTACATGTACTCTATTTTGATTAACATGGATACAAAGTGAATATACAGAAGTAACGAATTACCAAAGTGAAAAAATAATTTACTTTCCTACACCTTAAAAGAAATATATGAATTTATACAAGTTTTTAACCCATCGAACAAACTATTTCATTATATTCCTAGGTGATATTTGGTCGGGTCTAATGTCGGTACCTTATTTCATTCGCGATTTTAGGCATCTGCTGAATCGGCCGATCAGCCTGTGTTTGGAGAGGGTCATTGCCCAAACACTAGGACGCGTTTGACTCTGCACGCTATCGAGATGGCCTCTCTTCGTCTCTCTCTCTCTCTTATTTCCGTTTTTGTCTGTTTGTGATTCTCACTCCTGCTACGTTGTCATTTAAACTGAACGGGCATGTTCCTTACAATGTGAATTTCAATGTATAGAGCTGTAATGCCTTCTGATATGTCTATTGAAAAAAAAATCATGAAAAAAGCAATAATATATTATAGGGATTTTTATATTTATTAAAGCTTTTTTTACCGTTTCCAGTCAGCGAGTTTTATGTAAACTAAATTTGACCCAAAAAGAAATATGATGAAATTAATTATTATTTCCGCTATCAGGGATAAACCTTGAGTGCCGATATTGTAGTACACTTTTCTGGGTGCCTCACCAACTATCATCCTTGCAAATAAAACTCTAACAGAGAGAGAGAGAGAGAGAGAGAGAGCGAGAGAGAGAGAGAGAGAGAGAGAGAGAGAGAGAGAGAGAGAGAATCAGGACATTACAAATACTAACACAGCTTCCATTAAAATCATTTATCGGCAGGAGAGACGAGTTCCATTGGCACTTCACTGTGCACTAGCCCTCTGATGTACTTTAAGTTAATTGCTAGGATTTTTGCTAACGGATTAAGATAATTTTCTTGTCTTACTCAATTACCTATTATGTTGTTCTTTTTTAGTTAATTAATTTATTTTAATTATATCATTAATTTTTGCGGGGCATAAAATATCCTAGATGGTTATGGCTTGGGTGTGTGTGTATATATATATATATATATATATATATAGTATATTATATATATTATATCTATATATATATATATATAATATAAAATATATTATATATATAAATATATATATATCATAAATATATACACATATATATATAATATATATAATATAATATATAATATATTAATATATATATTATATATAATATGTTATTTGGCATTGAAAAAAAATAATTCTCTGGGGGTCTTCAGGATGCTTCAGACAGGAAAAAATAAATACTGGTTCTATTTTTGGATTACGGAGTACATTCGCAGTCATTAACTTGAGTTAGTTTTCCTCCAATCTAATTTTGCAAAAGACGTGCATCGTCCTATGCTTACAAGAGGCTAATATATTTCGCTTTTCTTGTTATCGTTTTTTGCGTGATTCAAGTACACTAACATTACCACACTGTCAAAAGGCATGTCTGTGATCATCTTTATCCCTCTCCCCCCTCCCCTGCTCCCACTTCTTTGTATTGTCGAAAATTTTTAATTTACAAGGCAACAATTATATTGGATTGATATCGAATGATTTCAAAAGTTTTAGAAAATTAATGGGATATATAACGAAACAAATATAGCTACAGAATTTAATGGGACTAAAAATATTTTTTTTGGAAAATGTTCACAGTAACTTTACCTTTTCCTCTTCACTTTTTCTTTCACTTCTGTGAGGTCGGTTTACGGTTTTTTGCCGTTAAAGAGAGAGAAAGAGGAAACAACATAGGCGGCGAAAAAAGTTTTCACCACCGTTCCGGTATTCTTTTTCAACATGAGACTGAAAAAAGAAAAAAGAAGGACTTGGAAAAGACGGGAACCCTCCGTGTAGAAAGGAACAAACAAAAAATGGAAAAGGTTTCCAGATCTTCGAGAGTAAGTGGCGTTGGTTCAAATTCTCTCAAGATATGTAATTAACCATAAAATATTCTGTAGAGTGACCTTATGTGTATGTATGTATGTATGTATATTATATATATATATATATTATATATATATATATATATATATATATATAGTATATATATATATATATATATATTAGATATAGATGATTCACTGAGATTATATATATATATATATATATATATATATTATATATATATATATATATATATATATATATATATATATTATATTCTCAGTGACTCATCTATAAAAGTAGCGGATTCCGGCCGTTGTTGTGGTATCAGCATGGAATATTGCTATCCATTTTGAGTGGAGGAGATGCGATGTTAGCACGAATTAATTATTCAAAGTTAACATAGAACGATATATTCGATCAGTGATTCTTAAACTTGGAGGGCGCGGCAGAGATGGTGACTATTATTATTATTATTATTATTATTATTATTATTATTATTATTATTTATTATTATTATTATTATTATTATTAACAAACTTACCCATCTACGATGGGTAATAAAAATATGGGTGCAGAAGTGAAAAAACAATTTATATGTACTATTTGTTCAGCATTATTAAAATAAGGGCGATTTTTATACATACCTAAAACAGAACCTCTTTGTACACAATATTATCAGTTTGTCCACAAGTTAATTTCAAGTTGGCAGAGTCAGTTGCTCTGCTCATCGCCACATACAGTTGGCCATGAGTGACATGGGTGACGGCAGAAACACGCCAACACGATCCAAAGTCTGGCCCTGCGACTTGTTGCCATGGATGGGAAGGCCAAGTTGATGGGAAACTGCCTGCGCCGTAACTGGAACGGAAACTGGTTGTCCGAAGGCATCAGAGGAATCCGGGGGATGAACAGACGTTTGCAGGTGTGAGGGCCCATTGCTATCACTGCTTCGATAACTTGTGAGTTTAGCTCCATAACGGTGAACCTCGTTCTGTTGCAATGTCCATTGGCAGGATCGAAATTCCGAAGCAACATTATCGGACAGTACTTCTTCAACTTTATTTTGTGCACTGGCAGTCCCGATGGATTTAAGTTATTCAAAAAATCTTGCGGATATTGATGATAATTTTCATCTTCTATTGTGTCCGAGCTGAAATATTCGCGACTTTCTCCGGGAAGTTGATTATCATTGTGCTCGTTGACACTATTGACGACTTCATTGGTTGAAGCTATTACAGCTCGTAAACATAGCCACGACGGGTCCGCATAACTCTCACTTAATCCATCAAAGACAAACTTGCAAATATCAGAAACAGAAGAGGATTCTAGCACAAATTCAGGGCGAACTTCAATCGTATTTCTCGGAGGCTCAGTGTACGAACAGTTCCCTGATCCTATGTCTCTGAGATAGGACACAAAGGTGGCATCGGATGAATTGCGAACTCTCATGTTGAGTGATAGTTTCAGTTCTGTTACTGACTTGCAGATATATGATGTCTTCAAGGTTGTGTTGACTATCTGTGCTCGACTTCCACATTTCACAACGGGAAGAATTTGCTTCCAGTCACCAACAAACAGAACGCAGATTCCTTCAAAAAACTTGATTCTTCCTAATGTTACGCAATGATCGATCCAAACATTCGAATAACAGTTTGTCACCTTGGCTGACTTCATCAATTATGATCAAGCTGTGCACTTGCATGTTGGTCAGACACCTGGCAAGTGGATTCAGGAGTGATGTTGATGGGAATCTTGAAGCGAGAGTGAGGCGTTCGACCATTGTGGAGTAAGGTAGCCAGAAAGAGCAGTGGCGAGTACGACTTTCTTCTCTGAGCGAAGAAAATCTATTATGGCATTTATCAGGTATGTCTTCCCAGTTCCACCGTTTGTACTCAAGGCGAAAATCTTGTGCTCAGAGTTTCCATTGAAAACCGCATTTACTACCGTTTCATATGTCTTTGTTCAATGTTCAAGGTATCATGAACCTCTACACTTGATCTTCTCAGACTGTTAGTATCATAGTCTATTTCTTCGTGAGATACACCAACTTCGTAAAGTAACTAAGTCTACGGGAATAACCTGCCTCGCTTCACGGCCAGAAACAGCTCCTTTTCAGCGAATCCCTTCTCACCCCCACCCCCTACAAAAGAGTGAGGTAGGATGGATGAAACCCCATTACAAACCAGCTTAGGGGTCCCCACCATAACCCTACCAAGTTTCATGTCCATCTGACCAGCCGTTTGGCCGTGATTGAATGACAGACAGACAGACATTACGCCCATTATAGTATGATTATTATTATTATTTTATTTTATTTTATTTTATTTTTTTTTTTTGCTCTATCACAGTCCTCCAATTCGACTGGTTGGTATTTATAGTGTGGGGGTCCTGGTTGCATCCTGCCTCCTCAGGAGTCCATCACTTTTCTTACTATGTGCGCCATTTCTAGAATCACACTCTTCTGCATGAGTCCTGGAGCTACTTCAGCGTCTAGTTTTTCTAGATTCCTTTTCAGGGATCTTGGGATCCTGCCTAGTGTTCCTATGATTATGGGTACAATTTCCACTGGCATATCCCATATCCTTGTTATTTCTATTTTCAGATCTTGATACTTATCCATTTTTTCCCTCTCTTGCTCTTCAACTATGGTCTCCCATGGTATTGCAACATCAATGAGTGATACTTTCTTCTTGACTTTGTCAATCAACGTCACGTCTGGTCTATTTGCACGTATCACCCTATCTGTTCTGGTACCATAGTCCCAGAGGATCTTTACCTGATCGTTTTCTATCACTCCTTCAGGTTGGTGCTCGTACCACTTATTACTGCAAGGTAGCTGATGTTTCTTGCACAGGCTCCAGTGGAGGGCTTTTGCCACTGAATCATGCCTCTTTTTGTACTGGTTCTGTGCAAGTGCCAGACATTCGCTTGCTATATGGTTTATGGTTTCATTTTTCGTATTGCACATCCTACATATGGGAGAGATGTTATTTCCGTCTATCGTTCTTTGAACATATCTGGTTCTTAGGGCCTGATCTTGTGCCGCTGTTATCATTCCTTCAGTTTCCTTCTTGAGCTCTCCCCTCTGTAGCCATTGCCACTGTCATACGCTGGCTAGTTCTTTAGTCTGTCTCATGTATTGTCTGTGCATTGGTTTGTTGTGCCAGTCCTCTGTTCTGTTTATCATCCTCCTGTCTCTGTATATTTGTGGGTCTTCGTCTTCTTTTATTAGTCCTTCTTCCCATGCACTCTTTAGCCACTCGTCTTCCCTGGTTTTCAGATATTGCCCCAGTGCTCTGTTTTCGATGTTGATGCAGTCCTCTATACTTAGTAGTACTCTCCCTCCTTCCTTTCGTGTTATGTATAGTCTGTCCGTATTTGCTCTGGGTTGTAGTGCTTTGTGTAGTCATATGTTTCCTGGTTTTTCTGATCTATACTGCGGGAGTTCTGCCTTCGTCCATTCCACTATTCCTGTGCTGTATCTGATTACTGGCACTGCCCATGTGTTTATGGCTTTTATCATATATCCGGCGTTGAGTTTTGACTTGAGTATCGCCTTGAATCTCTGCATATATTCTTTCCTGATCGTGTCCTTCATCTCTTGGTGTTTTATATCCCCTCCTTCCATAATTCCCAGGTATTTGTATCCAGTCTCATCTATGTGTTTGATGTTGCTCCCTCTGGTAGCTTTATCCTTCAGTTCTTGTTACTTTGCCCTTTTGTATGTTGACCTAAGGCGCATTTTTATATTCCAAACTCCATCCTGATGTCCCCAGATACAATCCTTGCAGACTGGATTAGGGTATCTATTTCCTTGATGCTCTTACCATACAGCTTGATGTCGTCCATGAACATCAGATGGTTAATTCTGTTGCCT
Organism: Macrobrachium nipponense; assembly: GCF_015104395.2. Taxonomy (NCBI): domain Eukaryota; kingdom Metazoa; phylum Arthropoda; class Malacostraca; order Decapoda; family Palaemonidae; genus Macrobrachium; species Macrobrachium nipponense. The sequence continues at coordinate 897,133 of NC_087205.1, read as the reverse complement.
CTTTTCTTGAGTTTGGTACCCGGCATCCATCTTCTGTAGTACTTTTGTCATGGGATCATGGCTACTATGAAGAGTAGGGTACAGCGAGTCTCCCTGGAAGATCCCTCTCCTGATATTAACCTCTGCTAGTCTTATTGCCAGAGCTTTGTAAGTATTGTATTCCAGTTGCACATGGTATTTCTGAGGAAGCTGATGGTGTTTACTCTGCCCATATATTTTCAGGCATTCTATTAGCCAGTGTGTGGTATAATGTCGAAGGCTTTCTTATAGTCTATCATGCCATGCTTAGGTTGGTTTTCCTTCTCCTACTGTTTCTTCATTACCATTTTGTCTATCAGGAGCTGGTCTTTTGTGCCCCTACATTCCTTCTGCAGCCTTTCTGTTGATGGGGGATGGTGTTTTGTCTCTCTAGGTAGTTGTATAGCCTTTCACTGATGATACCTGTTAGTAACTTCCACATTATTGGTAGGCAGGTGATAGGCCTGTAGTTACTGGCTATATTTCCCTTACTCTTGTCTTTTTGTACTAAGGATGGTCCTTCCTGTGGTCATCCATTTGGGTGCATGGTGATTTGAGATACAATGCTGGAGTTGTTCTGCTATTCGTGGGTGTAGGGCCTTGAAGTTTTTGAGCCAGTATCCATGAACTTCATCGGGACCTGGGGCTTTCCAGTTTGGCATTTTCTTTAGTTGGTGTCTGACTGTGTCTGTCGAGATCTCAGTGAATCTTTGTTTATTCTCCCTGTTTCTTCTTCTTTGACTTCCTGGAGCCATGTTGCATGTTTGTTGTGTGATACCGGATTGCTCCATATGTTTTCCCAGAGTCTCTTCTTGGTCGGCTTCAGG
>NC_087205.1:859799-895788 GCF_015104395.2 Macrobrachium nipponense | reverse complement strand
CCAACGGTACATGAACAAAACAAACTATCCGGAACTAACCAGAAAAGACTATACAGCCAACTAACAGGGGAAGACAACCACCAAGAAATTCCTGAAGCCGAACCAAGTAAGAGACTCTGGGAAAACATATGGAGCAATCCGGTATCACACAACAAACATGCAACATGGCTCAGGAAGTCAAGAAGAAGAAACAGGGAGAATAAAACAAAGATTCACTGAGATCTCGACAGACACAGGCAGACAACAACTAAAGAAAATGCCAAACTGGAAAGCCCCAGGTCCCGATGAAGTCCATGGATACTGGCTCAAAAACTTCAAGGCCCTACACCCACGAATAGCAGAACAACTCCAGCATTGTATCTCAAATCACCATGCACCCAAATGGATGACCACAGGAAGGACATCATTAGTACAAAAAGACAAGAGTAAGGGAAAATATAGCCAGTAACTACAGGCCTATCACTGCCTAACCAATAATGTGGAAGTTACTAACAGGTATCATCAGTGAAAGGCTATACAACTACCTAGAGGAGACAAACACCATCCCCATCAACAGAAAGGCTGCAGAAGGAAGTGTAGGGGCACAAAAGACCAGCTCCTGATAGACAAAAATGGTAATGAAGAACAGTAGGAGAAGGAAAACCAACCTAAGCATGGCATGGATAGACTATAAGAAAGCCTTCGACATTATACCACACACATGGCTAATAGAATGCCTGAAAATATATGGGGCAGAGGTAAACACCATCAGCTTCCTCAGAAATACCATGTGCAAACTGGAAAATACATACTTACAAGCTCTGGAATAATGACTAGCAGAGGTTAATATCAGGAGAGGGATCTTCCAGGGAGACTCGCTGTACCCACTACTCTTCATAGTAGCCATGATTCCCATGACAAAAGTACTACAGAAGATGGATGCCGGGTACCAACTCAAAGAAAAGAGCAACACAGAATTAACCATCTGATGTTCATGGACGACATCAAGCTGTATGGTAAGAGCATCAAGGAAATAGATACCCTAATCCAGTCTGCAAGGATTGTATCTGGGGACATCAGGATGGAGTTTGGAATATAAAAATGCGCCTTAGTCAACATACAAAAGGGCAAAGTAACAAGAACTGAAGGGATAAATAAGCTACCAGATGGGGAGCAACATCAAACACATAGATGAAGACTGGATACAAACACCTGCGAATTATGGAAGGAGGGGATATAAAACAACCAAGAGATGAAGGACACGATCAGGAAAGAATATATGCAGAGATCAAGGCGATACTCAAGTCAAAACTCAACGCCGGAATATAGATTAAAAGCCATAAACACATGGGCAGTGCCCAGTAATCAGATACAGCGCAGGAATAGTGGAATGTACGAAGGCAGAAGAACTCCGCAGTATAGATCAGAAAACCAGGAAAACATGACTGACAAAAATACACAAAAGCATACACCCAAGAGCAAATACGGACAGACTATACATAACACGAAAGGAAGGAGGGAGAGGACTACTAAGTATAGAGGACTGCATCAACATCGAAAACAGAGCACTGGGGCAATATCTGAAAACCAGTGAAGACGAGTGGCTAAAGAGTGCATGGGAAGAAGGACTAATAAAAGAAGACGAAGACCCACAAATATACAGAGACAGGAGGATGATAAACAGAACAGAGGACTGGCACAACAAACCAATGCACAGACAATACATGAGACAGACTAAAGAACTAGCCAGCGATGACACGTGGCAATGGCTACAGAGGGGAGAGCTCAAGAAGGAAACTGAAGGAATGATAACAGCGGCACAAGATCAGGCCCTAAGAACCAGATATGTTCAAAGAACGATAGACGGAAATAACATCTCTCCCATATGTAGGATGTGCAATACGAAAAATGAAACCATAAACCATATAGCAAGCGAATGTCTGGCACTTGCACAGAACCAGTACAAAAAGAGGCATGATTCAGTGGCAAAAGCCCTCCACTGGAGCCTGTGCAAGAAACATCAGCTACCTTGCAGTAATAAGTGGTACGAGCACCAACCTGAAGGAGTGATAGAAAACGATCAGGTAAAGATCCTCTGGGACTATGGTACCAGAACAGATAGGGTGATACGTGCAAATAGACCAGACGTGACGTTGATTGACAAAGTCAAGAAGAAAGTATCACTCATTGATGTTGCAATACCATGGGAGACCATAGTTGAAGAGCAAGAGAGGGAAAAAATGGATAAGTATCAAGATCTGAAAATAGAAATAAGAAGGATATGGGATATGCCAGTGTAAATTGTACCCATAATCATAGGACACTAGGCAGGATCCCAAGATCCCTGAAAAGGAATCTAGAAAAACTAGACGCTGAAGTAGCTCCAGGACTCATGCAGAAGAGTGTGATTCTAGAAATGGCGCACATAGTAAGAAAAGTGATGGACTCCTGAGGAGGCCGGATGCAACCAGGACCCCCACACTATAAATACCAACCAGTCGAATTGGAGGACTGTGATAGAGCAAAAAAAAAAAAAAAAAAAATAATAAAATAAAATAAATAATAATAATAATCATACTATACTGGGTCGTAATGTCTGTCCTGTCTGTCATTCAATCACGGCCAAACGGCTGGTCAGATGGACATGAAACTTGGCAGGTTATGGTGGTGGGGACCACTAAAGCTGGTTTGTAATGGGTTTTCATCCATTTCTACCTCACTCTTTTGTAGGGGGTGGGGTGAGAAGGGATTCCCTGAAAAGGAGCTGTTTCTGCCGTGAAACGAGGCAGGTTATTCCCGTAGACTTAGTTACTTTACGAAGTTGGTGTATCTCACGAAGTGATGTCAAGAATCATAGCTGAAGAAATAGACTATGATACTAACAGTCTGAGAAGATCAAGTGTAGAGGTTCATGATACCTGAACATTGAACAAAGACATATATATGAAACGGTAGTAAATGCGGTTTTTCAAATGGAAACTCTGAGCACAAGATTTTCGCCTTGAGTACAAACGGTGGAACTGGGAAGACATACCTGATAAATGCCATAATAGATTTTCTTCGCTCAGAGAAGAAAGTCGTACTCGCCACTGCTCTTTCTGGCTACCTTACTCCACAATGGTCGAACGCCTCACTCTCGCTTCAAGATTCCCATCAACATCACTCCTGAATCCACTTGCCAGGTGTCTGACCAACATGCAAGTGCACAGCTTGATCATAATTGATGAAGTCAGCCAGGTGACAAACTGTTATTCGAATGTTTGGATCGATCATTGCGTAACATTAGGAAGAATCAAGTTTTTTTTTTTTTTGAAGGAATCTGCGTTCTGTTTGTTGGTGACTGGAAGCAAATTCTTCCCGTTGTGAAATGTGGAAGTCGAGCACAGATAGTCAACACAACCTAGAAGACATCATATCTGCAAGTCAGTAACAGAACTGAAAAACTATCACTCCAACATGAGAGTTTTTTTCGCAATTCATCCGATGCCACCCCTTTTGGTCCTATCTCAGAGACATAGGATCAGGGAACTGTTCGTACACTGAGCCTCCGAGAAATACGATTGAAGTTCGCCCTGAATTGTGCTAGAATCCTCTCTGTTTCTGATATTTGCAAGTTTGTCTTTGATGGATTAAGTGAGAGTTATGCGGACCCGTCGTGGCTATGTTTACGAGCTGTAATAGCTTCAACCAATGAAGTCGTCAATAGTGTCAACGAGCACATGATCAACAACTTCCCCGGAGAAAGTCGCGAATATTTCAGCTCGGACACAATAGAAGATGAAAATTATCATCAATATCCGCAAGATTTTTTGAATAACTTAAATCCATCGGGACTGCCAGTGCCACAAAATAAAGTTGAAGAAGTACTGTCCGATAATGTTGCTCGGAATTTCGATCCTGCAATGGACATTGCAACAGAACGAGGTTCAACCGTTATGGAGCTAAACTCACAAGTTATCGAAGCAGTGATAGCAATGGGCCCTCCACACCTGCAAACGTCTGTTCATCAACCGGATTCCTCTGATGCCTTCGGACAACCAGTTTCCGTTCCAGTTACGGCGCAGGCAGTTTCCCATCAACCTGGCCTTCTCATTCACTGCAAACAAGTCGCAGGGCCAGACTTTGGATCGTGTTGGCGTGTTTCTGCCGTCACCCATGTTCACTCATGGCCAACTGTATGTGGCGATGAGCAGAGCAACTGACTCTGCCAACTTGAAATTAACTTGTGGACAAACTGATAATATTGTGTACAAAGAGGTTCTGTTTTAGGTATGTATAAAAATCGCCCTTATTTTAATAATGCTGAACAAATAGTACATATAAATTTTTCACTTCTGCACCCATATTTTATTACCCATCGTAGATGGTAAGTTTGTTAATAATAATAATAATAATAATAATAATAATAATAATAATAATAATATAATACTTTATTAAAAGTAATGGCTACTTCAGCAGCGTTACACTTGTAGAGATTCTTCTCATTTTGCGAATAGCGGCTTTTTCAGTGCTACTTAAACAGGCTGGTAGAGCGCCTATAGAGGTCATGGTAAAATACAGGGTCAAAATAGGTGTATATATTTGAATTTTACAGATAAACTATGATACCATAGTCATCAAAGTCATTAACGATTTTCTCTCTCTCTCTCTCTCTCTCTCTCTCTCTATCTCTCTCTCTCTCTCTCTCTCTCTCATTTTCTTAAAGCGAGCTTTCGTCTGGAGCTGCCAGACATCCTCCGTCGGGCTGGGAAGCTGAGGGTGGACTGATCTTGGTGCGGTGTCCGTCTCCTTATATCTGTGGTTGACAGCAGGGGGTCTGCCCCATGCTTGTCTCCTATTGGCTGGTGGCGGTGAGTCTTGTTTTCATTGGCTGCCTGAGTCAGGTCTCAAGCCACTTTCTTCGGGCCGATGGTTGCGTTGCAGCATATCCTGCAGCCGCCTGGACCTCCTAAGCGGCTGCTGTAACATTGATGGGCGTTGCGCTACGCTGTGGGACGTCACGGCTACTTTGATTTCCATCGGCTGCAGGAGTACCTCGTTCGGGCGTTGTCATCCATAGAGTTGTCATGATCGGTGGTGTCATTGTTGGTGGCAGGTCTTCTCATACTCGTAGGGAGGAGAAATTCTTCCTGCGTCGTATTCAGAGTAGGTTTTATTTGCTGGATGAGTAGCGCCTCCAGCAGGCGCAAACCGACGGGCATCAGGGGCCTTCCCGATGATCTTCGTGTTCTTATGATGACATCTCGGGAGATGCCTCGTGATGTTTGGTGCGGGCGTGATTCTTTATAGCCCCCTCTTGGGCGTGGCACGAGAGTCTCTTCGACAGTCGCATGGTAGTCATACCTACGTAGGCGCCGCTGCATTCGCGGACTGGGCATGTATATTGGTACACTACATGCGTCTGCTTCAGGGGTTCTCGTACCTGTGGAGAGGGGTTATTTTTCATAATAAGATCGCGCGTCCTCCGATTCTGGTAATATATGATTAGGTCGATATTCTTGTGTCGTCAGTCGGGGATACATATCGAAATAATTTTCTTAATGGCGTCCTCTCTTCACGGTAATGGGAACTCATGAAGGCTTTGTAGTACAGCTTGATATTATCCTGGGGGCGGGGCTGCGGGCTCTCACTACCGTACCATTTCTCCAGGGCTGTGCGGACTTCCTTGCTGATTAATTTATTTGAGTACCCATTATTCACAAGTACTTGGGAGGCGCGGTCGAGTTCCTGTGAGTGTCCTGCCAGTTGAGCAGTGGGAGAGGGCCCTCCTGACGAAGGCCCTGACGGTGGTGCTTTTGAATCTGGCGGGGCAATCGCTGTCTCCGTTGAGGCAAAGTCCTAAATTGGTTTTCTTTGTGTAGACTGAAGTACGGAGACCGTCTTCCGTCTTGCTTACAAGGACGTCGAGGAAGGGGAGCCGATCGTCGGAGCTGCGTTCGACTGTGTAATTCAGCACACTACACTGCTGAAATGCTTGACGGAGGGCTTCTACCTCATCTCGGCGTCGACTTGCACAAAGATGTCGTCATATAAAACGTCCCTATCTGCGGGGTGCTGCATCCTGGCGAAGACCCGTTCCTCCACGGGTGCCCATATAAAAAAAGGTTTTTTTTTTAAACCCGGAAAACGGAGGAAAAAAAAAATAAAAAACCCCCCAGTGGGGAGCCCATCGCCACGCCGTCCTTTTGGCGGAACATCTGGCCACGGTGGGTGGAGAAAGGGGCCTTCTTGGTGCATACTCCAGCAGCGTACGGAGCGAGGCTTCCGGTATGTTGAGGGGCGCCGTCGACTGATTCTGTAGACACGATCAAGTATTATATCTATGGTTTCGTCGACAGGCACGTTCGTAAATAGGGACTCTACATCCAGCGAGGCGATAATCCCGGTACCAGGGGCGTCCTTGATGGCTTCTAAGAACTCTGCCGAAGACTGCAGGCTGTACCGACTCGGGACGTAAGGGGTCAAAATTTGGTTGAGGCGTTTAGCCAAGGCGTACGTAGGGGCGGGCGTCTGGCTGATGATCGGCCGGAGGGGGTTTCCTTGTTTGTGGGTACATTGCCATATAAATAACCCAGGCTGTAGTCTCCTTGTATGGGCGGGATGTGCAGCAATTTGTTGCAGCATTCCACTGCGCTGATGATTCCGTTAGCCTCCCTCTTGATGTCGTCTGTTCGGGTTCCTCGTCAGGCGCTCAGAACTTGCTCTCGTCAGACAAAATAGCATCCAGCTCTCTTGTGATATCGGTCGTATCAATCAAGACGAAGGCTGCTGTCTTGCCGCGTCGCACCGTGATGTTCACTTTCTCCTTCAGTTCTTCGCTGCTTTCTTCATCTCCTTGGTGAGGATCCCGCTGAGTGCGAGCCCCTCTCTGTAAGAGCTTCAGCAAGTAGGAGGGGTTGAAGGGCGTCGGTAGTTCTCACGGTGCTCGGGCCCCCCTTCGAGTTGCTGGATGGAGTCTAGGAGCAACTCGATTTCGAGTCTCTTGTCATGAGGCCTGGGTCTCGAAATGAAGTGGCAATTAAGACCCAGCTTCAGAAGGGCGTCTTGATCGGGAGTGGGGTTCGTAATCGGTAAGGTTTAATGTATCCTTGGGTTCGTTTCAGGATGCGGAGTTTGCCGCCGTTCAGGGAGATGAGCTTTCGCAGGGCACCTCTCATCCGCTGTTTATTTGTCGTCCTCCTTAAGGCGGACGAGGCTTCTCTCGATGTTCCCAGGGTACGTTGGTTCCTCTCCTACGGGTTGTCTACATCATGGGTATGTCACGTTCAGGTAGTCATGGACGGACGACACCGAATTTGAAAATCCTGAACGTGACATACCCATGGATGTAGACAAACCCAGTAGGAGAGGAACCAACGTACCCTGGGAACATCGAGAGAAGCCTCGTCCGCCTTCAGGAGGACGACATGAAACAGCGGATGAGAGGTGCCCTGCGAAAGCTCATCTCCCTGAACGGCGGCAAACTCCGCATCCCTGAACGAACCCAAGGATACATTAACACCTTACCGATTACGACCCCACTCCGATCAAGACGCCCTTCTGAAGCTGGGTCTTAATTGTTTGCCACTTCATTTCGAGACCAGGCCTCATGACAGAGACTCGAAATCGAGTTGCTCCTAGACTCCATCCAGCAAACTCGAAGCCCGGAGCACCGTGAGAACTAACCGACGCCTTCAAACCCCTCTACTTGCTGAAGCTCTTACAGAGAGGGGCTCGCACTCCAGCGGGGATCCTCACCAAGGAGATGAAGAAAGCAGCGAAGGAACTGAAGGAGAAAGTGAAACATCACGGTGCGACGCGCGGACAAGACAGCAGCCTTCGTCTGATTGATACTGCCGATATCACGAGAAGCTGGATGCTATTTTGTCTGACGAGAGCAAGTTCGAGCGCCTGACGAGGAACCCGACAGACGACATCAAGAGGGAGGCTAACGGAATCATCAGCGCAGTGAATGCTGCAACAAATGCTGTGCACCTCCCGCCCATACAAGGAGACTACAGCCTGGGTTATTTATATGGCAATGTAAAAACCCACAAACAAGGAAAAACCCCCTCCTCCGGCCGATCATCAGCCAGACGCCCGCCCTACGTACGACTTGGCTAAACAGCCTCAACCAAATTTTGACCCCTTACGTCCCGAGTCGGTTACAGCCTGCAGTCTTCGGCCAGAGTTCTTAGAAGCCATCAAGGACGCCTCCCGCGTGGTACGGGATTATCGCCATCGCTGGATGTAGAGTCCCTATTACGAACGTGCCTGTCGACGAAACCATAGATATAAACTTGATTCGTGTCTACAGGAATCAGTCGACGGCGCCCCTCAACATACCGGAAGCCTCGCTCCGTACGCTGCTGGAGATATGCACCAAGAAGGCCCCTTTCTCCACCCACCGTGGCCAGATGTTCCGCCAAAGGACGGCGTGGCGATGGGCTCCCCACTGGGGGGTTCTCTCGCTAACTTTTGATATGGGCACCGTGGAGGAACGGGTCTTCGCCAGGATGCAGCAACCCCGCAGATATGGACGTTATATTGACGACATCTTTGTGCAAGTCGACGCCGAGGAGAGGTAGAAGCCCTCCGTCAAGCATTCAGCAGTGTAGTGTGCTGAATTACACAGTCGAACGCAGCTCCGACGATCGGCTCCCCTTCCTCGACGTCCTTGTAAGCAAGACGGAAGACGGTCCTCCGTACTTCAGTCTACACAAAGAAAACCAATTTAGGACTTTGCCTCAACGGAGACAGCGAGTGCCCCGCCAGATTCAAAAGCACCACCGTCAGGGCCTTCGTCAGGAGGGCCCTCTCCCACTGCTCAACCTGGCAGGACACTCACCAGGAACTCGACCGCGCCTCCCAAGTACTTGTGAATAATGGGTACTCAAATAAATTAATCAGCAAGGAAGTCCGCACAGCCCTGGAGAAATGGTACGGTAGTGAGAGCCCGCAGCCCCGCCCCCAGGATAATATCAAGCTGTACTACAAAGCCTTCATGAGTTCCATTACCGTGAGAAGAGGACGCCATTAAGAAAATTATTCCAGATAATGTATCCCCGACTCGACGACACCAAGAACTATCGATCCTAAATCATATATTACCAGAATCGGAGGGACGCGCGATGTTATCGTTATTATGAAAAAATAACCCCTTCTCCCTTCTCCACAGGTACGGAGAACCCTGAAGCAGACGCATTAGTAGTGTAGACAGAAAACACACCAATATACATGCCCAGTCCCGCGAATGCAGCGGCGCCTACGTAGGTATGACTACCATGCGACTGTCGAAGAGACTCTCGTGCCACGCCCAAGAGGGGGCTATAAAGAATCACGCCCGCACCAAACATCACGAGGCCATCTCCCGAGATGTCATCATAAAGAACACGAAGATCATCGGGAAGGCCCCTGATGCCCCGTCGGTTGCGCCTGCTGGAGGCGCTACTCATCCAGCAAATAAAACCTACTCGAATACGACGCAGGAAGAATTTCTCCTCCCTACGAGTATGAGAAGACCTGCCACCAACAATGACACCACCGATCATGACAACTCTATGGATGACAACGCCCCGAACGAGGTACTCCTGCAGCCGATGGAATCAAAGTAGCCGTGACGTCCCACAGCGTAGCGCAACGCCCATCAATGTTACAGCGCCGCTAGGAGGTCCAGGCGGCTGCAGGATATGCTGCAACGCAACCATCGGCCCGAAGAAAGTGGCTTGAGACCTGGCTCAGGCAGCCAATGAAAACAAGACTCACCGCCACCAGCCAATAGGAGACAAGCATGGGGGCAGACCCCCTGCTGTCAACCACAGATATAAGGAGGACGGACACCGCACCAAGATCAGTCCACCCTCAGCTTCCCAGCCGAGGATGTCTGGCAGCTCCAGACGAAAGCTCGCTTTAAGAAAATGAGAGAGAGAGAGAGAGAGAGAGAGACGAGAGAGAGAGATAGAGAGAGAGAGAGAGAGAGAGAGAAAATCGTTAATGACTTTGATGACTATGGTATCATAGTTTTATCTGGAAAATTCAAATATATACACCTATTTGACCCTGTATTTTACCAGACCTCTATAGGCGCTCTACTAGCCTGTTTAAGTAGCACTGAAAAAGCCGCTATTCGCAAAATAGAGAAGAATCTCACAAGTGTAAACGCTGCTGAAGTAGCCATTACTTTAATAAAGTATGCTTGAGAGAGGGTCTGCTTCCTAAGTACAATAATAATAATAGTCACCATCTCTGCCGCGCCCCTCCAAGTTTAAGAATCACTGATCGAATATATCGTTCTATGTTAACTTTGAATAATTAATTCGTGTCTAACATCGCATCTCCTACTCAAAATGGATAGCAATATTCCATGCTGCTACCACAACAATGGCCGGAATCCGCTACTTTTATAGATGAGTCACTGAGATTTTATATATATATATATATATATTATAATATATAGATATATATATAATATAATATATTATAAATATAATAATTCAGGTGAATCATCTATATCTATCTATATATATATATATATAGATATATATTATATATATATATATATAGATATATATTCTACATACATACATACACATAAGGTCACTCTACAGAATATTTTATGGTTAATTATATAAATCTTGAGAGAATTTGAACCACGCCACTTACTCTCGAAGATCTGGAAACCTTTTCCATTTTTTGTTTGTTCCTTTCTACACCGGTTTCCCGTCTTTTCCAAGTCCTTCTTTGTTTTCAGTCTCATGTTGAAAAAGAATACCGGAACGGTGGTGAAAACTTTTTTCGCCGCCTATGTTGTTTCCTCTTTCTCTCTCTTTAACGGCAAAAACCGTAAACCGACCTCACAGAGTGAAAGAAAAAGTGAAGAGGAAAAGGTAAAGTACTGTGAACATTTTCCAAAAAAATATTTTAGTCCCATTAAATTCTGTAGCTATATTTGTTTCTTTATATATCCCATTAATTTTCTAAAACTTTTGAAATCATTCGATATCCAATCCAATATAATTGTTGCCTTGTAAATTAAAAATTTTCGACAATACAAAGAAGTGGGTGCAGGTGAGGGGGGGAGAGGGATAAAGATGATCACAGACACGCCTTTTGACAGTGTGGGTAATGTTAGTGTACTTGAATCACGCAAAAAACGATAACAAAGAAAAGCGAAATATATTAGCCTCTTGTAAGCATAGGACGATGCACGTCTTTTGCAAATTAGATTGGAGGAAAACTAACTCAAGTTAATGACTGCGAATGTACTCCGTAATCCAAAAATAGAACCAGTATTTATTTTTTCCTGTCTGAAGCATCCTGAAGACCCCAAGAGAAGAATTATTTTTTCAATGCCAAATAATATATATATATCTATATATATATATATATATATATATATATATATATATATATATATATATATATATATATATATATATATATTATATATATACACACACACACACACAAGCTAACCATCTAGGATATTTTATGCCCCAGCAAAAATTAATGAATATAATTCATAAATATAATTGAGTAAAGACAAGAAAATTATCTTAATCCTTAGCAAAAATCGTAGCAGCTTAAAGTACATCAGAGGGCTAGTGCACAGTGAAGTGCCAATGGAACTCGTCTCTCCTGCCGATAAATGATTTTAATGGAAGCTGTGTTAGTATTTGTAATGTCCTGATTCTCTCTCTCTCTCTCTCTCTCTCTCTCTCTCTCTCTCTCTCTCTCTCTCTCGTTAGAGTTTTATTTGCAAGGATGATAGGTTGGTGAGGCACCAGAAAAGTGTACTACAATATCGGCACTCAAGGTTTATCCCTGATAGCGGAAATAATAATTAATTTCATCATATTTCTTTTTGGGTCAAATTTAGTTTACATAAAACTCGCTGACTGGAAACGGTAAAAAAAGCTTTAATAAATATAAAAAATCCCTATAATATTATTGCTTTTTTCATGATTTTTTTTTTTTTCAATAGACATATCAGAAGGCATTACAGCTCTATACATTGAAATTCACATTGTAAGGAACATGCCCCGTTCAGTTTAAATGACAACGTAGCAGGAGTGAGAATCACAAACAGACAAAAACGGAAATAAGAGAGAGAGAGAGAGAGAGGCCATCTCGATAGCTGTGCAGAGTCAAACGCGTCTAGTGTTTGCAATGACCCTCTCCAAACACAGCTGATCGGCCGATTCAGCAGATGCCTAAAATCGCGAATGAAATAAGGTACCGACATTAGACCCGACCAAATATCACCTAGGAATATAATGAAATAGTTTGTTCGATGGGTTAAAAACTTGTATAAATTCATATATTTCTTTTAAGGTGTAGGAAAGTAAATTATTTTTTCACTTTGGTAATTCGTTACTTCTGTATATTCACTTTGTATCCATGTTAATCAAAATAGAGTACATGTACTTTTTCTTCTTTTTTTGTAGATTTCTTGCTATGCAAGGTGAACATGAACTCAACAGCCTGGTCAATGTGTACAATATATATATATCTATATATATATATATATATATATATATATATATATATATATATATATATATATATATATATATATATATATATATATATATATATATATATATATATATATATATATATATATGTAACCATATATAAATACATGATATATATAAATATATATACACACGTACATATATATGTATGTATACATAGAAATATGTATGTTATAGTACTTCTCTCTCTCTCTCTCTCTCCTCTCTCTCTCTCTCTTTCTCTCTCTGTATAACTGAATTTCAAATGGATCCTTTACCATCCTCCTCTTTTGTGAGTTCCAAGTAAAACTCTTTCCGTGTCTATCCGTCTCTTTCTATTCCGGAGTCAAATTCCAAAATCGGAAAAAAAAAAAAAAAAACTCTAGAAAATGAATTCGCTTCTATTCTGACACTGTCATCACTTGAATCAGGAATTTCAAAGTGAGTTCTGATAGCTTAGGATCACTACATGGAGATTTATATATTATATATGTATGAAAACTTCAGATTGTTCGCAAATGTTTAGCCTAGCCTAAGTATTTTATCATTATGACCTACGCCTTTGTATAAGATAAATCTAGATTTGTATGTAATACACAGATCTAATACAATTATATGAGCTATGGGGTCTACATAATTGGCAACTGGAGATCCTATTGAGATTTGAGACTTCATTCACATACCTCAATTTCTTGCCTTTACCTCACTTCATATTTATGCCACTACGAAAAAAGGAATAGAATGGCAGACACGTCAAATTTCTGTCCCTTAGATCTAAAGAATAACCGCACACCGTTTTTAGTTTTCCGTAAAAGAAAGCCATAGTGATGGCTATTTGTCTGTCTGCACTTTTTCTGTCCGCGCTCAGATCTCAAAAACTAAGGAGGCTACAGTGCTGCAAATTGGCATGTTAATAATCCACCCACCGATCATCAAACATTACAAATTGCAGCCCTCTAGCCTCAGTAATTATTATTTTATTTCAGGTTAAAGTTAGCCATGATCGATAGCGGTGCTAACAACACAGGCTACCATTGGGCCGTGGTTGAGAGTTTTATAGGCCATGGCTGAGCGTTTTAAACAGCATTATACGCTGCACAGAAAACTCGATTGCCGCCACCCAAGTATTCTGTTCACCAACTCATGACGTAACACGGGGACATAAATTCCAAACGCCATTCGTGATTTTCATTTCCTTGCAGGAAGATGATATTGCAATTAGGGAAACTGAATTTCCCTTCATAATGATGCAATATATAAATTTTTGCATAATATTTTTGAGCTTTTTTTCTTCATCATAACTGTTTTCTGTTTTAATCATTAAAAAATCCTCTTAGAAAAGTTGAAAAATAAAACAGAACAAAGCTAAAAAAAATTTCAATCTAAATGCAATATTTCAAATATGAACGGGGTTCATATTGACCTTTCTTCTCGCGACTACTGGTCGAGGTCAAAAAGGTTGATCCAGCAGTCTGTGTGACCTTTGGAGTAAAGGCCCCACAGTTTTGTTTTTAAAACACAAAGGGAACTCAATGCCTTAAAATTCTATTTCAGTCTCTCAAAAACGAAGTATAATTTGTCGACAACATTACTGTAAAAAGATAATACTGTTAAACTTCCAAAATGAAATGAATACCATATTTAAAAGGTTAATCTAAGAGTTATGTAAGTCACGCTCTGTACATGAAAAAGTACAAAGTAAAAGTTGAAAGCTGGGTGGAAAAAAATGCAAATTTAAATACTTTATAAACAGGAAATAAGATCAACCTGAGTCTGGTCTTGAGTTGAAAGCAACATTTGGGAATAACTTACGAACAAACCAAACTTAAACTATAAATTAAACTATCAATACGACAAGGGTTGGATTTGAGTTTACGCATCAAAAATTCGAAGTAGAAAAAAAAATGTGGAAAAACAAATACCCTTTTCTCTTTCACTTAGTTGCATTTATTTTCGTGTAAGACTATGACCACTCTGAGTGGGTCCTGAGAAAGACAAGTGAATTCGGCGTGGGTAAATACCAAGCTTTGCTGAAAATTACAATAAGCCCGAGCGCTCCATTGTCAGCGGCGCTGGATCACACCCAGAATAAGACGATAAGAAACACAGAAAAGTAGATGCACGCACATGAAAAAAAAGAAAAAAAAAAAAAAAAAAACCACCGAAGAGTCAGCGAGAGGTTTCCAACTGAGAGGAAAGGTGTCAAGAAACGCAGTCCCATAAATTGTCCAGGAATACAATTCCCGGGATTGAATGCATTTTCTTGATGACACGATGTGCAATACCTTCGCCCCCTCGCCCCGCCCCTCCACCCCGGATCGATTTCCAATATCTAAAGAGGATGTAGTCGCGTCCATGGAGAATCATCTCTTACTTCTAGATCCTCCACGAAGCATAATTTCGAATTTTGACTTCGAACTACTTTTGTGAACAAGATGCAGGTTTCGCCTTTCTAAACGGCGATGTGCCGAATAGAATAGATTACTTGAGATATGATGAGGAGTAAAAAAAAAAATAAATAAATAAAAAATCTAAAAGTCGAGACTGTTCCTAATTCGCGATTACTAGTGGAATGTAGAGAGAATATATACACCAGCATCTCCTAATTTAGAGAGAATATAGACACTCCTTCAGTATCTCCTAAGGGAAATAGTCAAGAAATAAAAAACGAATTTGCTACTCTAGCTTGTTATCTACGCGTCACTCCGACCTGATAAAGCACTAAACATAGCGGAGGCTCCTTGGGACGCCTTCCTTAGTACTAACCCATCGGGATCAAAGTTATGTATACATCCATTTCTATGTTGCGTCGACAAATTATTTTGAATAAAACGATATCTTTGATCCCCGACGGTTTATAGTAGATTCACATCAACCGTGCATTTGATGTCTAGTACTTTACGAAGCTCCTGATTGGCTGTTGATAAGACAATCACAGGGCTGGAAACTCTCAGTCTCTCTCGAGAGTTCACATAGGCAGGGTGTACGCGCCACCTCTCCTGAGGGATACGTCTTTCAAAAGCAAGCGAATGTCCGGCACTTGCACTGAACCAGTACAGAAAGAGGCATGATTCGGTGGCAAAAGCCCTCCACTGGAGCCTGTGCAAGAAACATCAGCTACCTTGCAGTAATAAGTGGTACGAGCACCAACCGAAGAAGTGATAGAAAATGATCAGGCAAAGATCCTCTGGGACTATGGTATCAGAACAGATAGGGTGATACGTGCAAATAGACCAGACGTAACGCTGATTGACAAAATCAAGAAGAAAGTATCTCTCATTGATGTCGCAATACCATGGGAAACCAGTCCCAGAGTTGAAGAGAAAGAGAGGGAAAAATGCATAAGTATCAAGAACCTTGAAAATAGAAATAAGAAGGATTTGGGATATGCCAGTGGAAATTGTACCCATAATCATAGGAGCACTAGGCACGATCCCAAGATTCCTGAAACGGAATCTAGAAAAAAACTAGAGGCTGAAGTAACTCCAGGACTCTTGCAGAAGAGTGTGATCCTAGAAACGGCGCACATAGTAAGAAAAGTGAATGGGACTCCTAAGGAGGCAGGATGCAACCCGGATCCCCACGCTACAAATACCACCCAGTCGAATTAGAGGAAGGAAAAAACTAAATAATAATAATAATAATAATAATAATAATAATAATAATAATAATAATAATAATAATAAGAAGAAGAAGAAGAAGAAGAAGAAGAATAGAAGAAGAAGAAGAAGAAAGAAGAACGAGATTGTTCTCATTAATAGTTTCACAATGTAAAACCTACGATACTGCATTATAATTATCATCCATGAAACTATCAAATTAGTAACACCAATGGAATTACTTTAAACAATTAAGAAAAACCAAAGAGCTTCGGTAGTCGTATTTTATTACGGTTTCTGAGCAAAACAAAAGTAATTATGAAACTCATTTGACTAATACTTTCCAGGGAAAATTCTATTCGTGTTAAATGATGAGTTCTCTGGATATAAATGACATCTGGGTACCTTCCTTCATTATCTTCAACCTACCAAGTTCTTGTTATTAAATGTGGGGTTTTTTGAGTAATGTATTGTTTCTGTTCTGCTTTTCTTCACTATTATTATTATTATTATTATTATTATTATTTTATTATTATTATTATTATTATTATTATTATTATTAATCAATATAAAATCTTCAACAGTTACAAAAACAATACGATACCACGGCAAACATCCACAGAATACATGGCCCTTAAATGAATCGAAGAAACTAGATTAATTGATTGATATAGATTTATAGACTTTTGACATAAATGCCAAGCACCTGAGTGAACTAAGGCCCATCAGCGCTAATATAGAAATGGACAGTGAAAGTTTGAAAGGTGCAACAAAAGGAAAACCTCGCAGACATACAGAGAGAGAGAGAGAGAGAGATAGAGACTGAGAGAGAGCTGAGAGAGAGATGAGAGAGAGAGAGAGAGGAAAATTTTCCTTTGAAAAACAACACGTGTTAAATGTGCGTTAAGATTTAATACCGCAAAGTCTAATATATATTTATTGCCAAGAGCCCTTGATGCCAATTTATTCACATTAGGCTGCAAGCATTAAATAATAACTCCTAACTATTGCAATAATCAAAGACCACTTGAAAAACGAGGCAGCATGATTTCAATATAAGTCAAGCATTTCAGCAAAAAAAAAAAAAAAAAAAAAAAAAAAAAAGGTCTCTCTCATATTGCTGCAAATCGTTTTGCACACGTATGTAGTATTGAGGAGAGTATGTCGAAAGCGAGCTGGCCCTACAACTGGAAAAGAAAGCATATATGTACGGTAGAATTCAAAAGAGACTTCGGATGTTCGGGAAACAAAATGGAAATCTTTTACTTCCTCCTTCTATCACGAGTGCTAAAAATGTTTTAGTATTTGCAATTTTGTTTTCTATAAAATAAGGAATATCAACACATTTTTTCGACTTGAAACTTCACTCACACTTAGCGTATTAGAAGAAGTTCTTTGCAAGCTCTGGAATTCTCATACTGTTGCCTTTATTCCCCTCAGACTCAGAGAATTTCCAAGGTTTCATAGGTGCCTCACTTTGGGTTTATGAAAATACATTTTTTTTTCCATCTTTCATTTTTTGCCACCTCCGATATACGGAATCTCTTCCTGTTTTTTTTTTTATTATTATTATAACCTTCCTACAAAGATAAACTTCATGAATTATCTAACCCCCAACCAAGTAAAAAAAAAAAAAAAAAAACCTTTCTGAGGGGGAATGGTTCAAGCTAGATATTGCCTTTCAATAAAGTTATTGAAACATGAAAACCATTATATTATAAATCATTAGACCATTAAACTATAATCCATTGCGATAAAGTCCTTTCCTTTCAATCAGTCAAATCGGCAAAGGGGTAATTTATGGATATCGGCATTCAATGAAATAATTAGGTTGATAGTTGACGGTCACTAGCATCAGGATATTTGTGGCATAATTATAATTATATATATATATATATATATATATATATATATATATATATATTATATATATATATATATATATGTGTGTGTGTATGTGTGGTGTGTGTGTCCGTGTGTGTGTGTGTCATTTAACTTTCAATGTTTTTATTCCAGTGGACCATTTCGTAGAATTAATTAAAACGCTTCGTAATAAATTCTTAAAACGAAATATAATTCAACTGTCGCATTGATATACTAATCACATATATGAATGTGTCATTATACTCTCTCGGTGTTATATATCAAACGTGCGTAAAGATATAAATGTTCAATTACAGACCAGTTTGTATGATGAAATCGAGCCTGAAAATATATTATTATCAAAACAGGTGCAAGGAAAATCTATAATCTATCACGATTTGTAATGTAAAATCGTCCCTTTCCTGATATATGGGATTAAACTACTACAGAGTAAACTTGTAAGATTACACATGTAGTTTACAGAGTAAACGTGTAAGATTACAAGTAGTTCCGTATTATAAGTTGTTTTACGGAACTAAAATGATACTTTTCATTTCTTGCAGGCGTCTTGGTATATAAACAAATATTCTAATACATCTTATTCAGACTAAAGCCACGTGTTCAAATCTAGTTAAAAGTAGGTTATTATAATTTCCATCTCACGTATAACCTCATAGATGTTTGATCATGTCTTTTCAGTCTTGTATGTAGGAAACATTTACCGACGATACACATATAGTACACACACACACACATATACATATACACATATACCAACACTAAATCTAGACTGTATTACTTGTATATCGTTGGTTTTATTTATTATGAAAGACTTCTTAACCAGATTTGGGTTCAAGCCTTTGACCAAAACTGTTATTTGCTGCAAACGATAATTGTCATTTTATTCCTGTCGATTTCCAAGAGAATCTTACTGGTTAGCAACAGTGGTTATAAAGAGATCGGTAAACGGATAAAACAATGAAATTATATTGTCTCCTTGAAAATCTGTACGTAATATTGTGAAATGAGTGGTTCAGAATAAGACTACATGTACTATTTATCTTAGTCAAAATATCACACGACCCCCCACCCCCCCAAAAAAAAGTTAAAATGAAGTTGGGTGAATCAAGACCGAAAACGGGAAATGAATAATGGCGGGTGAACCCAAAAAGCTAAGGGGAAGACTGTCCTTTTCCCTGCATCAAGAGCCGGGATCTATGGCGTAAACTCGAAACAGAGCGCCATGTGTTTGAAAGCTTTTTCTGATATTTCACAAATTTTGTCTCGAAACCTTTCTCTTTCGTTCCCCTTGGGATGACGGGGGGAAGAAGAGGAAATAGTTTCACATCGCTCGCTTTGGCATCTTCCCCGAATTTTTCTTTACAGCCAACTATATATATATATATATATATATATATATATATATATATATATATATATATATTATATATATATATATATAATATAATATATTATATGTATTTGGTTTCAGAAAGGACTACTTTCTCGTATTATGACGTTTTCTTTTTATATGTTAATATTCTTTCCCTTTAATTGCACAGTTTCTCACTTTTTATATTTTTATTTTTTGGAGGAAATTATTAAAATATCTTTGTCCTATCATCTTCCGTTCAATGCTCCATCAAACTCATGTGTGTGTGGGGGGGGGGGGGGGGGGGGGGGGAGATATGGGCACTCGTAAAACTACTATTTATATTTATTTATATATTCTAAATATATGAAAATATCTTTGTCCTATCATCTTCCCTTTAATGTTCCGTCAAACCGATTTTTTTTTTTTTTTTGTTTTTTTTTTTTGGGGGGGGGCAGAAATGGGCACTCACAATCTGTTATTTGTACAATTTTATTCATATAATTTAAATATTCAGATATCTGTTTTCACCAAAAAAAAAAAATTCAAAATTGTATACTGCTTCTAAAAATATATATAAATAAATAAACAGGTGCAGAAATGGTCGAGAATCGTAGGAAAATTGAGGAATTATTCATAAAAATATAGATTAATCACATAATTCATTATTAATATCAGGCATTTTATTCTTTTCGGCTGATTTTTAAACCGTTTACGTACTCTACACTTTAAAACACGGATTCTCAGTTGACGTGGTGGAAAATGTCATGTTATGCCGAAGAAAGTTGCAACTGAAACGTAATTGTTGTTAGTAGTGCATTGCACAAAAATATCTTAAAGCCAGGAAAAGTTATAAAACCAGAGAGGAAACAGAGAGAAGCATTAGTGGATAAGGTACTATTCAGTTCTAAAGTGGGATAAGTACAGTACAAAACGTATTTTAAGGCTACAGTTGTCATGAGTATTTTTGAGATTGTCTAAAGAGGACCATTTCAAGATACAGTGGTCATATTTTTTTATTGTCTAAACAGGACCATTTAAAAATACAGTTGTCATGAATATCTTTTTTTTAATGTCTAAAGAGGGCCATTTCAACTTACATATTTTTTTACTGTCTAAACAGGACCATTTAAAGATACATTTGTCATGAATATTTTTTGTTTCTATCTAAAGAGGGTCATTTCAAGTTGCAGTTGTCATATATTTTTTCTTACTGTCTGAAGAGTACCATTTAAAGATAAAGTTGCCATGAGCATTTTGTGATTATCTAAAGAGGACCATTTCAAAATACACTTGCCATGAATAGTTGTTTTTAAATCTAAAGCAGTATATTTCAAGATACATTTGGCAGGACTTTTTTGACTCTTTAAAGATAAACATCTCAAGACAAGATTTGAAATCTGATTTTCAAAAAGAATTCTGAAAGAAAATAACACGCTTCTTTCTTCTATTTTATCCATCAATATTTTTTCCCAAAGAGCCAGTGTTTTCATTTTTAAAAATCTGGCTTAGTATTTGCTGACTGTTCTTGATCTATTTCTTTATCTCTGTTTTTCCATCGAAGATCGCTTGGCTAATGATTTTTATTTCCCTTTTAGAAGATCCATATTATTCAAAGTACATTGACATTTAATACAAGGTTGAATAATCAACATTCACTATTTGATAGATGACAATAATGACCCAGTAGGTAGAAAGTGGTAAAGAAATTCACATACTGAGACATTCTTTCTTCTTTCCTTAAGTTTTTATGACTCAGTGACTGGTTTAGCGACCGACATTCTTTATCTGGCAGGCTTTGCACTCTCTTTCTGCGTCTGTTTTTCCAGAATCTTGCGAGTAGTTATCCTCCTAGAGGCATGTGTGAAGCTTCATTCGAGGGAAAGCTTCTCTCTCCATTATTTACCATTTGCTATAATTGACTTCGGTCCTGGGCTTCATATGGCTATTTTGCTGCCGTCCTCAACGGCCTTTAGATCTAAAAATATATCGACAATGGATATCATTTAATTATTAACTCGTTCGACTATTTGGCCATTGCCCATCAGACTACAGTCCGCCAATTAATTCCCTAAGCAATAGGTCACATCATGAATGCCGGCATTGAATGAAATAATCAAATTGACGGTTGAATGGGCATTTACGGGACAATTGTATTATTTCATTTTTACTTGACGGTTTTATTTCAGAAGAGCGCTTCGGATAATTAACTAGGCTACTTTGTAATAAATTATTTGCAATTTGTTTCAAATTAATATCTAGCAATAAGCATTTCAATTCGGAATGCATAATTATGCGTTTTAGATAATCTATATCACATTTGTTAATAATATTATAGTTTAAACGCATTATGAACTACCATAAAATTTTTGATAAGCAATGTGCAATTTTTATCGTCTCTTTTTACCAAATATTAAATTTACCTAGTGGTAAAATCATCAATACTACACGCGATATACACGTATGTATTAAGAACAATATGAATAGTATGTATTCTACACTAGTTTCAAAATATTTCCTATATAAATTTTACTAGTATTAAGAACAATAATGTAGCAGCTTTCACTCGCATTAAAAACCGAATATCTAAAAGCGTCTTTGCACCCTTCCATCATTCATATCTGCTCCGTCAAAACTCTCCAAACATAAATATAATAACGCCTTAAAACACGGCAGCATCTTAATGTTTACTTCTTTAAATCCCTGATCCATTATTCTGAACCTTAACCTTTTTCCCTGCATTCAGTTCCCTCCAGTGCAACGTCTTTTACTTTTTGCTAAACTTGTTAAATTACTTGTTCAGATTACAATGTGCGTTTTCATTAGATCTGACTTGTTCTCTCTTACACTTCTTGGCTACCTTGTCTATCACGTCTCTCTTATCAGACTTAATTGCGACAGTTATATTCGTAACGACATTTGAATCCCTCCCTCTTGGACTGAAACTAATATTGGTAACATATACTACATTTCCGTTCATTAACGGTCCCTCAACGTTGCGTTTATCTGCTTGTTTACCATCCACTGTACGCAATCACAACATACGTTTTTTTTATTTACACATCATATCAGCCGTAAAATCTCCTTCACTATCGCCTATCTTTGCATTTCAATCATTCAGAACTATCACTCTAAGAACAACCTTTTCTAAACCTCTAAACCAGCTTAGTCTCTTCCAAATTTTGGGGGGTTATTCCTAGAATATTGACACTTATTAAACATCTTCACTGATACAGTCCTATCTACCTCAAGTGGGCCACACAGAAGTTATTGTTTAATTTTCCCAATGAAGAACCTACATCCTCTAGCAAATCAAAACACAAATGCTTTCAACTCTGTTGCACGTGAAATCACATTCAATACCCACGTTCTTAATATTCTCATTTTCTCTGACTTTTTGTAACACGAGGACAGAGTATGGAACTGAAAAGGAAACCCACAAAATTACTCTGTATGCACATACGCCGTAGATGGCTCAGCACATCTACGCAGAACCACTTCTAAGGGAAGGTCCGTCGCAGTAATCTCCTCTAAAAGGGCTTAAGATAAATCTCCAGATGGCTGCTGAGAAAAGCTTTGTGAGGCCCGAACTATTTTAGGCCGGCCTCCACTCACCGCACTACAATTATATTCCAACTCGTAAAGAAAATAAAAACAATTGTTAACACGATAGTTAGGCAATTCACAACAAGAGGAGGAATCACTGAGCAAAACAACTGAACGTTACGTTAACGTAAAAAAAATACAGCTGCTGAACTAATTATGAAAGAACACTTAAAACTAAGGTACAAGGCTGATTTAAGAAAATAAACAATCAATAAATTATGTTAATTTGACAACCACGTTCCTCACTGTTATAATCCTTTTTATTGGATATACGCTACGCAACCTATTCATTTATACTTCGTACTTTTAACCGTATTCAATTCCATAAAAGGGCGCTGACTCAACAATCCCTTCATGCATTCCTATAAGGGCTTCCTAATCTTTGGCGAGTACTATACTACGTTCCTTTACAATTTATCGCGCACAGATACCATTCTTCCACGATTTATTTATCCAAATAAAAGTAAACACGTTATACACATTAATTTTGTGGGTTTCTTTTTCAATCTTCAGAAGAAAACTAGAAGAAGTTTTTGTTTGGTTTGATAGTATTCGTGGCATAAGCAGAAATACTATGGTAGGAAATTTGGAGATAAGTACTAAACTAGGGTTAACGTTGGTGTACTGGTGCGACCATCATTCCAAGTCGCATAATCAATAAAACCTTTAATTAATCGCCTGTCCAAATGTTTGTGAGTTGGGGAACCTTGTATATATAATATACTGATCGTTTACCTAGTGGTGTGCCACTTCCCTCGCAAGACAGACTCAGTTGAATCTAAATAAACTCTTCTTGGAAAACCTTACACTTGCTTACAAGTTCCAGATTGGTGTGGAATTAGTCTAATGTGTTCCTTGTAATTTCAAACTGCTCTGCAATCAGTCAAGTATAGTCTTAGAAGTTGGTAATTTCTGAGTGAAGTTCAAACTGCGATGCACTCAATTTATACTGCGCTCTAAATTAACTCAAAGTCCATTATTAAAATTAATCTTCTTGTTCTTAGGATTTGAATTGTTCTTTACAGGGCCACATCTATATATGAACGTCAAGATCTTTTAGTAAGTTAAGATCATCATATTACCGCATGTTGTGGAAGCGGCAAGTCCTTAATAGTGTGTATGTGTGTATGTAATATATATATATATATATATATATATATATATATATATTATATATCTGTGTGTGTGTGTGTGGGTGTGTGTTTCAGGCACTTTTGTAACGGAAGGTTTATGAATTATCAATTATTTGTACCGAGTTATTGTCGGACCCCGTTGGATTAAATCATAATTCCAGCGCGAACAGAGTCAGTCAAAGTGCTATATCCTTTGAACATTATGTTAATTTCAGAGATATTTTAGAAATCCTTGGTAAGGTTACCTTACTGTCATTAGCGAGATAATCTGATCACTTCCTAGTTAATCTGAGGGACTTACATCAATCTGATCTACCCGATCTACTGATGCCTGTCTACCTATCAGTATTCAAATGTGAGCACAAATGCTGGAATAACCATAATCTCCCTTGCTGTATTGTCTCTCTCATGCACACACACACATAATACTGAGACGTACTGCCTAAAGAATAGGAAATCAAATAATATTGCTTCTCTCTCTCTCTCTCTCTCTCTCTCTCTCTCTCTCTCTCTCTCTCTCTCTCTCTCTCTCTCTCTCAGTATGCGAGATATTCCTCACATTGCATAATGATGAAACTGATCAATTCCTTCACACCTTCCTGTCTCTTAAAACATTTTGATCATCACAGACATTTATGAATTAAAAGTCTGTGGTGATTTGAATACAGTAGGACCAGCTTTAAGATCTGTTCTTGGCTGTTTGTTATTGTATTACAAAATAGTCTTGTTGCGTTACAGATTTATCTAACTCGTGATCCAAAAATGTGGATATAGATTAGCCGCTGTCATTTACATACCTTGGCTAATGAATCGAGAATGACAACCACTGTAGTGGAAGCTATTCCTAACATTATTCCTTACATGAGAGGCCCATTAACATCTCGTCAATCGTCCCAACCCAAATAAAAATCACTTTTTTTCTCTGCACTCACTCTCGCTCTTCTATTCCAGTACCTCTTCCTGTGTCCGACATTCTGTAGGTTTTCTTTCATCCTTCCTATCTTTCAGATATATAAACTTTCATTACCAAGGATTAGCCTTTTCGCTACTTTCACCTATTAACACGTTCCTTACTGTTATAATCATTTTTACTGGATATACGCTATGCAATCTCTTCATTTATACGTCTTCGCCTTTTTAACCAATTTCAATTCCATAAAGGAGTGCTGACTCAACAATCCCTTCATTTATTCCTATAAGGGCGTTCTCCGATCTTTGGCGAATACTATACTACGTTCCTTTACTATTCATCGATTCACACCTTCCCTAGTTCTACCATCAGCCGCTACACTTGTCTCTTTGGCTTCCATTTACTTGCATAACATAAAATTTAGTTCACATTTACTGTAAGCTTTCTCCTGTTAAAAACTCATATAAACTTCTCCAATAATTTTTACATTTCCCTTCAATAAAAACTATCCACATCAACCATCACGCTCCGTTTATGACATTGTCGCCGATAGCCAATGTGAATTTTATGCTACTTTTTCACATCACTCCATCCATAAAGAAATCACGCGCTCCAATAAAAACAACATCTCTGTCTCAGGCATCCTTTTCAACCAAACAAGTCAGACAGACATTTCACTTCCAACATAAAGACTGTCCATAAATGATCTACTACTTACTAAGCCATAAATCATTCTTTACATCGCTGTCTTTCTTTTAAAGTTTTTTTTTAAGTTTGTAAATGCAAATAAACTGCTTTTAATACCATACAGCTTTTTCCTTTATCAACCTTGCGTCTTGCCATTCGTCCTCGTAAACAACATGTAACCTACCCCCACTAAGCAAAGAAGACTTATTCCATTATCATTTCAAATCACCTCTATTCTGTCCGACGCAACTCAAAAGAACATTTATTCACGTCACCCATTCATTTGGAACTTTCTCTTATTCACATATACAACAAACATCAATATTATATTCCTGTTAGTAAATACCGGAGTAGAATCTTTCTTAAATTGCAACTTAAGATTTTTCAAACTTGAAATCCACTTAAATTCTGATGAATTTATATTTCTTCACCGACTCTTCATCTGTTATATATATATATATATATATATATATATATATATATAATTATATATATATATATATATAATATATATATATATATACACGTATATAATAATAAGCCACATGCACACGAATAATCTGAAGCGATGGTTTAGCCTAAGAAAAAAATGATTATATATATATATATATATATAGTATATATATATATATATATATATATATATATATATAAGTTAAAAACTGATTACAGTTTTGTTTAATTACGTTAATCTGCAGTAATCAAATTACCGTAACTACACGAGAGTTTAATTTTAAGGTTTTCAACTCGTCAGGAGCCTCACTCCAGCAAATGCGACTTCAGGTCTTAAGTTTACTTGGTATTAATTATGTACTTATAAACTGACAACATAGTAAAACAGAAAATCAACTGGAGTACTCATGCAAACTACAATAGCAACGACAATGACATGATTTTAATTATTGCTCTTAAAGTATCAGTCGACGAAGACAGCAATACTGAATCAGTCTAGTCTCTCTCTCTCTGCTCTCTCAATCTCTCTCTCTCTCTCGTCTCTCTCTCTCTCTCTCTCTGATGAGAGAATATAATAATTATATATGTATATCAATAATATATTACCCATTATTCACCTCTTTCTCTCTCATATATATATCTATATATATATATATATATATATATATATATATATATATATCTATATATATTGATATATATATATATATATATAATATATATATAGTATATATATGTATCATATATATATACATTATATATATCTATATATATATATATCTAGATATATATATATAGATATATATATATATATGTGTGTGTGTATGATGTATGTGTGTGTGTGTGGGTGTGGTGTTGCATGAATGTAAATTACGTAGTATGCGTGTTTCCCAAATTCAACTTCCAAAAGTGACAAAAAGAGTAGGATATGATTACCTAGCCTTCTCTCCTCTCTCCCTCTCTCTCTCTCCAATACGCAGCAAACAAACGCATCGGTAGTTGGGAGAATTTCAGAAAACCAAATATCAGAGCTGTCAAACGCAATAACATTTAACCATATCCAGTCAGGTAAAACGAAGTTACCTGCCTCTCAACCACTTGGCAATTCTGACAAACTGCTGCTGTTGTGTAGTGTAGATCCCAGATGTCTCTTCATCAGGAACCACTCATTACTTCGGTATAACGATTCTTAGAGGGTTTTTAAAAATTTTTTTTAGCAATCAGGGATAAAATGAGGCATCCTGGCTTTCACTTGATATGCGTCGTCAACTTACGGCAGAAGGCTATGCTTCTTATTAGTCAATTTTACTATTTGTAAGTAGTATTACGCTTTCAAAATTTAAGAAAATTCTTTACCAAATAGGAACTCACGACTGCCGGCAACAGAGTAGATTTTTGGGGAAGATAATAATGTAACTATGAGCAAGAGCCAGTGCTGGCAATGAAGCCAGCTTAATCTCCAACAACAAAATGTAACTTGCAAGATAGGGGTTGGGTGAATTAGGTGGTGCAGTGCTCAGTAGTTTCCAGATGTTTTCCAGTCTTAGGAAAGCGCAAACCCTATTTATTATGCCTTTTGACCACTGACATTGGGAGGCAAATTGGGTATTTACTTCCTTTGGTAAATACTGGATTACATTTTTTAAAAGATATGAACGTCATTCGGGGAGATGACTTAGTCGTTGCCTTTTTTAGAACATCTCATACTTATAATGCTACCCATTAAAAAAAATAATTATACATTTAAAGATAAAATCACTTTTAAGTTAATACGCGATTTAAGCAAGTAAGCAAATATTAACTTACATGAAAAGTATGTCATCACGTTTCAGTGATGAAAATTAATTTGTGCAAGCATAGAGGAATTTTCTATTGGTTATTGGTACGTAAAGCGAATAGTACTCTATTTTTAAACATTACGCAAAAATAAAAAGATATTCATGGAGAGTAAAATTTTTGAGAGATGTAATAACTTGATTAATAATCTAATAATTTCTTGTTAGGCATTTACGAACTCGATCGATATCACAGATTTTAGAAAAAGTATAAAATTAAATAAATCGGCAAAAACAGTAAAAATCTGGCCATCATAATTAATATTCTAATTGGTAGTAGGGTTTTTTTTTATTATGAAAACTATCCAACCCGGTTAAGTAGATTTAAACTACGGTTTGGCATCTGAAGTTGATTATTTACTTTCTTTTTCGTGAAAATAATTCATGCTAATTAAGGAAAATTATATCATGGTATTTTCGGAAGAAAAAATATATAACCTTTATTAGAATAACCAATTCACTTTATTTTCTTAAGAACGTTAAGTATCAGTACGTGAGAAATTCTTTGAGAGTAAATAACAACGGGTACTAAGAAAAGACAAATATTTTATGAATAAAACAATGAAAGCAGACAAATATCCTAATCAATGATGAGAAATAATACTGTAATACGCATATTTTTTTCTGGATAAAGACACATAATTGTGAATGAACTGAATAGTAAAGAAATATTTGAAAAGGGGCAAAGACATATTTTCATCCTGGAAAGACTATCCATAAACGCATAACCACAAAAGTCGAAGAAAAAACGAAAAAACGAAACCAAGAGAATTTTGCAGGAAATGCACGGAGGCAAAACCGAAGCCAAAACAATTTCTTCCCTTCCCTCCTTTCGTCATCCGAAATGTAAGACCACAGAAAAAAAAAAAAAAAGCTTTAAAATAAAGTTTGCGGAATATCAGAAAAAGCTTTCAGACACATGGCGTTCCACTTCGAGTCTGCGCCATATTTCACTGAGATTTATGCAGGAAAAAGGAAAATTTCCGATTAACCTTCAGCGTTTATCCCCTTTCTTCATATTCATTCAAGTTTCTCTCTATTCATATTCTTTTTCCTCGCGGACCTATTCTTACTTTTCGATTCCGGTCTCCTAGTTTTGTTGGTTTGTTTGTATGGTGTTTTTACGTTGCATGGAACCAGTGGTTATTCAGCAACGGGACCAACGGCTCTACGTGACTTCCGAACCACGTCGAGGGTGAACTTCTATCACCAGAAATACACATCTCTCACCCCTCAGCGGAGTGCCCGAGAATCGAAACTCGCCCCCACCGAGGTGGCAGGCCAAGACCATACCAATCACGCCACTGAGGCGATCCCGGTCTCCTAGTGCCTGACATTTCACGTAGTTCGTTTGATGACCTTATTTGTCACAAACCTTACTTAAAGGAGAGATTAGGTTGGTGATTTTTTTTTTTTTTATTCACAAAGTAAAATTCTATTTTCCACCTACATGATGAAAGTATTCAAGAGCAAATTTACAAATGCATCAAAAATGCTGACACTGATTCGCTTCTTATTGTCACATCAGGTAAATATTACAAACAAAAATGAAAATCTTCTCTAAATTCCACAAACCACACTTGGTAAAAAGGAAGTTATAGTAATTATCAGAAACCTTCATGAAAAGTATTAAAAGGCTAAGCGAAATTTTGCCTTCACAGAAAGCAGATGCTTCCACAAAATTATGCTTGCCTCCGCCAACATTTTCATCTATCTCCCCAACCAGCACAAAAAAAAAAAAAAAAAAAAAAAAAAAAAAAAAAAAAAAAATGTACACCTAGATACAGCAAGACACAAAGAGTATAAACAGAACCTCGCTAACTTCTCTTAAAATTATTTCGTTTCCGCCAACGCTTTTATCTTTTTTCCTTCCTTAATGAAATTACTACAAGTTTGACTCGACTATAATAGATCGCTTCTCTGTTTACGTTCAAAGGAATATTTACTTATAGATCGCTTCTCTGTATACGTTCAAAGGAATATTTACTTATAGATCGTTCTCTGTATAAGTTCAAGGGAATACTTACTTAAGAGTTCCAGACTAAGGCAGGCTCGAAATAATGCAACATATTGGGGATCGGTCCCTTGTCGTAGATGTATCGAAATGCTTCAATACAGCGACGAATCCAATTATAATTCCATTTTGGAGTCGTTTTCCTTTCATTTATTTGAGGATCTGCCTCACTCACACGTGGGAGTGGAACTGCGCCCTCGTTTCCACAAAGGCAGCCGTTACTTTAGAGATCTCTATCTCTCATTACAACTGCACTGTTCTTGGTAGACTTTGTTATATCTTCTATTGTTTTCATGTTTTCTCCGAAATCAAGAGCTGAATAACACCGACACCTTCGTAGATGGAGCACCAGTATTATTAAACCAAACAACAAACTTCTTTCAGTTTTCTTCTGAAAATTGAAAAAGAAACCCACAAAATCACTGTGTTTTCTTACAAGTATTTACATTTTATTTTACTCAACACTCGAATACTTTCAGGTCCTATCTGTGGCCCTTTTTCAAGAAATGTGGAGGTTGTCAGCCTGGGTCTTCCTTCTGTGGGTTTCTTTTCCAATCACCAGTATTATTCATACAATAAGGCCACGATATGGAAATAGACGTGACAGAGCATTACACGGGTTACATACTTTATTGCAGACAGACTTTTAACTCCTTCTCCAACAATTACTCATTATTTAAAAAACAAACAAAAAAAGACCAAAAAATAAAATAAATGCACAGCCCCTTTCTATGTGAATTCAGAGTTGAATTTGATAAACAATATTCACAATACAATATCGCTTAGTAATATATATCATTTAGTAATATACGATAACAAATCACCACCAATGTTTAATTGATAAATTCTCTCCCAAATACGGGTTACAACCATTACGCAGGAAATAATTTTTTTTTTTAAATCTCAGGATTATATACATTTACAAATGAACCTGGCGCACACATAGACGTGATTCATGTTAATGATGCTTACAGGAATGAAGGTATTTTTTTTTACTAGTTATTTAAATTTCATCAAAGTGGAACTATGGACATAAATGTTCATATAATTATCGATTTTGTCAAAACTCATTTCATTTGATGAGCAACGTTTGAATTGAGACTTGCATTTGAATTAATATTTTCACAGATATAATTTACTCTATATTGCTACCATCGACCTGACTGTCATTCATTTCCGCTCATGCCCGAATCCTGCTGTGCGCTTCGATTTTCCTCTAAGATTTTTTTTTTTTTTAAGAAAGTCCCAGGGCTTCTAGTGACCGCCGAAATATTAACGTGTGACCATACAAATTGGAAAAGAAAGAGATCTCTCTCTACCTCACCATTTATTTTAATAGAATTTGAACTCCGCCGTCAAGTTTTGAAATCATCTAATGAAAATAAGAAAATTCAGAATTAATGAAAAATAGAAATTTCCTAGTATTTCGCAAATTTGATTAATTTCATATGGAAGGAACCCACGAGCTTCCACAAGAGCAATCTCCCTTGAAAGGAGAGAAATCAACATTACCTACTTGATAGATTACTGCAGTTTTGTATTCTGTCAAAATTCCATTACAAACGATACAGTAAATATACAAAAAATGTCATTGGCAGAATCATATCTAAGAAGAAAACAAAGATGGAAATGAGCCAAACTTTACCACACAAGACACAGATCGTTTAATGAATAAATAAAAATGTAAACAAAAATCGTGAAATGTATAAAAAAATCGGATAAAAAAAAAAAAGATTCGTTAAAGAATCAGACCACCTACAAAGAACACCAAAGAGGAAGACAAAAAGGGATGCAAATGAACAAGACTTTAGGCCATGCAAACGACACATCGTTATATATATATATATATATATATATATATATATATATATATATATATATATATATATATATATATATATATATATATATATATATATATATCTATATATATATATATATATATATATATATATATATATATATATATATATATTATATATATACTATATATAAAATACATACGTGGAAAATTTAAATACGAATGACATCACCTAGAAATAAACTTAGTTAAAAAGGAAGATAAACATGAATGGATTTAGAAATAAATAAACAAATAAGTAGAAAATAAATAAATAGATAAAAGGAAAATTATGCAGAACATCGTCCCCAAGAAAGAAACCCAAAGAGGACCCGTCTCCCGAGAGCCATAACATTCCTGCCCTGGTCCTCAGGGATGAGTTCTTGGGTTGGAATAATCGCCAGAGGATCAGATAATATCCTATAAATCTTACTTAAGGGGAATAGATATAAATCTTCCTCTTCCCGGACGATAAGGCTTTGCCCGCCTATTCCTACTCTATCATTTCTGAGGAAGGTTATTTATCTATTTGGATTTTTACTCAGTTTCAAAGTACCCATTTTTTTTCTTATGAGATAATGTATTTTTTTTGTGAGTTGAAAATGAACAAAAAGTCAAAGACGACCGGGTTATATTGAGGAATATATATATTTTTATCTACTGGAAAAGAATTACGATGTGATGAAATAAGACAGAAAACCTTGTTATGGGATGAAATCGTGAATAAATAAGGCATAGAAAAAAAACTATTTTGTTTTCTTATTCAATTGTAATTTACTTTAGAAATAAAGGATTTAAGTATTCTTAGTAAGTTTTTTCTAACCCTGCTATGTGCCTCTTCTGATATATCATTCTTTTGTTACTCTTATGTTATGTCATTCTTTTGATTACTATTTTTTTCACTCTTTCGATGTGTCCTCTTCCGACCATGTCACTTTTTTTGAAGGGATCCCAATACACACCACACAGCACGACACACACACACACACACACACACACACATATATATATATGATATATATATATATATATATATATATATATATATATATATATATATAACATGGGGAAGAACCCCAAGTATTCATAAGGTAAGCGTGTACACGAAACGGAAGGCAAACCCCATTACTCCATTACACACAGGCTCTCTCTCTCTCTCTCGGCAATCACCCCCTCTCTCTCTCTCTCTCTCTCTCTCTCTCTCGCTCTCTCATCTCTCTCTCTCTCTCTCCTCCACCTCTTTCTCCCCATTCCAACAGGTAATGAAAATGATGAGAGTTGCATCATAACATAACGTTTATTTACAAGAATAACTAAATCAATTAACTAAGTAATCCAGTCTTACAGACTAACTCAAAAACTACAATGTCAAGTCACCCAAAAGTCCACACCCTCCGGAACTCTGTCCCCCAGCATTTCCAGATCCGTCTGTTCTAAAGATACGAACACATCCCGGTAACGTAATACACACAACAAGTTCAAAGACAAAGTTAATAAAATGGAACATCTTACAAGATATCAAACAAGCCATCCCTTGGCTAAAGTAAAGGTAACACTTACCCATTCCCAACCGAATATCGCTCACTGATAAATAAAAACACTTTGGCATCTGCCATTGTGGCGTGCCTTCCTCCCCCGAATCTGTGTGCAAGTCTTCCCATAGACTTGGCTAGTGATACATTATGAATAGAAGAGGCGCACACGCACATACGAATGACACTTTGACAACGCCATCATATTACTGGCTACAACCAGTTTCCCAAAGGCACTTTGAGAAGAGTTCATAAACTGTCGTACATTGACTCGACGAACTAAGCATTTTTATCTCACGACCACCCCGAGAAACTCATTGATTCAGCTACTCTCAGGTCGTCACCTCTGCACTGTTCTCCACATTCCATAGGTCACAGAGAACGCACGAACAATATATTATTAATCAAAATCCCTAGGCCTTACAGATTGCTCGGCCACCTTATGCTAGCCCCGCCTAGCAAAATTGCTTATATATACACAAAACACTGGCCGGCTTAAAATAAAATAAGTAAAACTGCACGTCTCTGGCATTATAAAATAAAGTCTTATCACGCTTTATCTCCAATAGCACAAGACGCATTTTCTCTCATATTTTCTGCATTAGGATTCTTGAATATCCCTCTTCGCTTGTCTGCAACTAGCTGAACAGACAGCAACAGCTGTAGCAGGCTGTAGCAACTGTAGGAAGACGGAATGCCTCCCTCATCGTAGAATACTTCTCACGGCTTTCTGTAGATCCCTAAAAAACACGCTGTAGAATTCTCTCGAACACCCATCATGGAAATACTTGTAATCACCCTGGGGTAAAATAACAGCAACTCTCGGCACGGCTGGTGGACGTCTTGCTGGCGTCGGGAACGACTTTTGGTGTGTGTTAGTATGTCAGTCAGGTCTTTGGTCAATCTAAGAAAATTAACCAGATATACTACTTCTATCAAACAATGATCTCAAAAGGGCAGAAATACTAACTGAACGTCTCCCAATTAACTCCCTTAATATGACTACTAAAATGATAAGTCATTATCACAACTCTCTAAGAAAAAAAAAACATCAACGTTCTCCAACTCAATTCTCCAAACTCGCACATCAGCACACACACAACTCAGAAATCACAGCAACTCCACGGAATTCTGCACTCACATTTTGAACTCGAATGTGCCTCACAAGAGAGAGAAAAAAAAAGACAAAATCGTAATAAGCCCAAGAAAAAGAAAGTATCTCGTAAACATACCAGACCCAAAAAAATATTCGCTCAAGTTCTGACATTCAAACAACCCACAAAATCAGTAAAAATCTCCAACTTTTAACAGCAAAAAACCCCTTTACTGCTCAATAATTAATCACAATGAGACTTAATGTCAAACTCCCATTACTTAAGTAACAACCCTAGAAAAATCACATCTCCCGTAAAATCAAATCTCCCGTCCAAAAAAGAAATGTTACTTAAGCTCAATCCCCAAATCATATCTTTCAAGGAAAAGGAAGAAAAATATAATAAAAAAAAATAATCAAAGTAGATTTCCCCAATCACAAAATACATAATACATGTATAACATGCATAACTCCCGCGTTTTTCCCCAAGAAATGCTCCATGTAAAGTTATGGAATTTGCCAGAAAGCAAACTCTCACACATCGCTTTCGTGAAATGCTATAGCCAACATTTCCAGATATTGCGAAAATTCTGATCTGTCACCATCAGAGAAAAGAAACAGCACAGCGCTCATCACATCGCTTGTCAGCAGAAAAAATCGCCTGCGGACGCATGCACAAACAACAGCACAAAAATTGTCTAGTCAGACACATAAGTTTGGAAACTCATGATTCTCAAGAAAAAAGGTCTAACTGACACATTTCACAGAATTAACTCCTGGATATGACTAATGTGTTCAAAAATTTGTCTCGAAGACTTATTCTCTCAACATGACTTGTCCAAATTTATATTTCTCCAAGAATAACACACTTGTGAACATAAAAAAATGCACACACATCTCCATAGGACTCGTAATGCAGTAATGCCATTCGCCTCTAAATAGACACGAAACCCAAAAAAGAACCTCAGAAATCTCCTCTTGTCTCGAAAAAAACTCCATAACCACAAAAAAAGGGTCACCCGCCCAAGATTAATACCAACTCCATTATGAGACATCATATTAATAATAACACCACTCCGGTTATAAAAATATTTCCTCCATTTGGTTAATAACCAACCCCATTATATTATTCTCTTATTTCTCTAATAGCCACATGTCAGTAAAAAAAACACCACTTCAGGAATAGAGAATAATCACCTCCATTTCGGCAAATACAAAATATTTACCTCTATTTCCCCAATAACTCCATGTGGAACAAAACAAGGCTCCAAAAAATATATCTCCAAAAAATGTGCACTCAAGGCAACTAACTCACATACTCACAAAATATTGCCCCATAATCTCAAATATGTGTCTCCATTTGCAACAAAGATGGCTGCAAAATAATTGAACTAAACATAGCTCATATCACATTGGCAAATATCAAAAATGGCCAAAAAATATATCTCCCATATATTATATCTCAAATCATAACTCCAAAATAATATATACCTCCAATTATCTCCCCAAAATAATATATCTCATTATATCTCAATTCTAACTCCAATTCTCCAAAGAATACTCAATGTTATATTAAAAA